>NC_092422.1:39204214-39471714 GCF_036169615.1 Heliangelus exortis
ATGAAAGGACCTTGTGAGCTACAATATGAGTATTGTCATTGATGGACCTGACATTACTATTGTTACATGTGGTGAGCTTATGTGGAAGTCAAGGGGTTTGCAAAGTAAGTTTTATCCTTTTAAAAGAGGAATGTCTTTTTTTCAAGTCTGGTAGCATATATTATTGTACTTTATATACATATGGTACGTTTTATACATTATGGTGCTTTCTCATGCATTCTCAAGAATGCTTTAATGTTGCCTTAAATACTGTGCATGCTGAAACTATGAAAGTATATGTATGTGTCTTTGTCCTCCTATGTTTTTATAGGATTGTATCATTGGTAACAGCACTATGTCAAGTTCCCTAGAAACACTGAAATACCTTCTGATAACTTCTTAATTCAGCCCTAATCTTGCATTTTTAAGTGCACTGTAGGCATACAGTGTAGAGCAGTATGAATCCTAATGGCAAAAGCACCACATGGGAAGCTGGTCCAGTGTATCCTGATAGAGCCCTGGATCTTTGCAGATAGGGAAACTCAGAGCTGATATTGTTCTAAGCTGCTTCCTAAAGCAGTTCTCATGCAGTCACTGAAGTTCTCCAAAAGCCTCTGAATTATTAAGAGAAATAAAAAAAAAACCAAAAAAAACCAAAAAACCAAAAAACCAAACCAACAAATTAAGCTAACAACTGTTAAAGCTGTAATCAGGGCTCCTGGTCAAACTGTAACAATGGGATCTTCAGAAGACATCCCTCCTTACTATTGTTTATATCCTTACACATCAGTTAATTTTCCACATATAGTCGACATTTACACAAATAAAAGGGATTCTAGCTTGAGGTTTCTAGATAAAATAGGCTATGTAGTTCTAGTAAGTGACAACTCTGCTGACCACTCCAAAAGTTTAGATTGTGACACACAGGTGTAGGGCAATGCCTTACTGCCAGTTACAACCATCATTTTCCTCAATCTGTAGATTAGAAGCAGATACTGGGTATTTTCCAATCTAAACAGAAGCCAAAGTTTATTCATATGATGGTCAGAAAAAATAAAATTTGAGGTGACTTCAATGTGAGCCAAGTAGCATAATGAACCTATAAAATGCTTAGTGAGATGCAGTCAGGCTTGCAGATGTGTTTACAAAAAGGACTGTTCTAGTTTCATATTTATTATGAGCTTTCTCTGATTTAAGACTACTATATATTGAAACTGAGTAAGTAGGTCTTTATTTACATAAATGTCAGCGTATCAAAACAAAACTAAACTGAAAAAAAAGAAGTCTTTCAAAACAGTATTATCTTCAGTAAGCTTTCTGTAATTAGGGAATAAAGGAACCTCATTGAACCTATGAAACAGTTCAGAAAGGCTATTAGAAAAAAATCAATACCCTTAAAAATAGTAATGCAAAGATGGGACTCTAAAATGCTGTTCGTTGGATTCTGACTGCATGAAACCATCAAAGTGCTGCACTCCAATAACATTTTAATAACACATTCAGGTGGTAATATAATAGATAGGCAGCTTTTTGCATTATAGTCCAAATGTCTTGATGCATAATTCTAGTGTATGAAAAAAGAATTCTTATAAGTAACCTTGCATAAGCAGGTCTTTACTTCTTCAGTAGCTGAAATATAGAATGTTGATGAGACTCCCATTTTATCACAGCAAAAGAAGTTCAATCGGATTGTAAACCCTAAAGCAGTGATAGAGTAGGATCTTATATTGCTTTTCAAAAGTGTAGAGAACTAAACACACTACAATGCAGGGGATACTAGAGTAAAAGTGCAATTCTCTTCTCAAACTATTAGTATGAGTTTAATGACTTCAGCAGTAGGTAGGACTAGACCTTAGTGGGTTTTGAACAAATGGACATATACCAAGTATTTTCTTCCATATATTGAGTAAAATCAGATACAACCAGTTTCAAAAAGGTCACAACAGCTCCTGAGGAACTGGGTCTTTGACTGTTCCCATTCCAATAAATTTCAAAACTCCCTTTTACTTGTGCAAAAGCAAGTCCTAAATATATGAGTCTTAAAGAGAGTATTTTCCGGGGTAATTATACAATGGAATGGCTTATTCTTCCCTTCCATGGATGTCCATAACATGAAATTATTAATTTGAGACAAACTTCCTACTAATAAACTGGTTACTTTGACTAGCAACAAATAATCATCATCAAGGGAAATTATTTTGGAACAGTTCACAGTGTTTATGCCATACAAATACAAATTATAGGAAAATGCAGAATATCTGTTCTGCTATTTTGTAATGGCAAGAAAACCTGGCCAGTTCTAGCTTAGACAAAATCTGTTCAATTTCCCTATGTTTAGTCCCCATATGTTCTAGTCCTCAGGAGATGTGAGTTTTTCCATTATTTACTGGGGCTTCTACCACCTCCCTTGAGAGACTGTAATGTAGTCTGATAAATCACACCATTAAGGCAGCTTTTCAGTCTAAATTTCCTCCTTTTTATATATGTATTTCATCCTTTTTATGTAGTTATATCTCCATGTATCGTCACAAACCTTTTTTTCAATTATTTTTATGTTACTTGTTAATAAAATCCAGTAAAGCACCAAAGGTCTTACAGCCAAAGGAGTGAACTGATAAGATACTACTGCTCATTTATGAGCAAAGCTGCACAGAAAGACACAAAATTAAATTTGTTCCAAGCATAAGTACTGAAAAGCAAGTAAAACAGAATACTTTCAGCAGTTTACTCCTTCAGTGCCCAAAATGGTAGTTCCAGAGAAGCATCCTTACCTTGTGAAGTATGACAATAAACTCTAAAATTAAAATATGTAAACAGTAGAAACAACTCTTCACATCTCCAATTTCAGAAACAGAGATGAAAGGGACACCATATCAAGGATTATAGGTGTATGTTCAAGCTCTATATAGTACATATATATTCTGCTTTAGCTCAAAGGGTGCCCAGTCTTCCCAGTTATCCTTCTCCAGCCAAAAATATGTACTCTGTCTCAGAGCTGCTCCTGTGGTGAGCCATGAGGCCTTAGCCACAGGCCATCAAATGACCTGCAGTGACAGCTCTCCTTTCCTCTGCTGATCAAATGTCTAACATTCAGGTACTCAAGTTATTTACTGCTACTGCAGTTGCAAAGCAAGGGGACCAGAGGCTCAGCTGGATGCTGGGACAGGTTTTGCTGCTGGTCTGCATATACTTGCATGATCTCATCTTAAGAGAGTCAGAGGTTATTATTTCCTTATTTGTTAATTTCACCGACATCATGTGTGAACCCAGCATTTGTATCAGAAGGAGAGACTAGAACCTGTCAGCAATTTCAAAACCTTTTCAATAGCCAAGAGAAGAAATCACAGTGAAAGTCAGGGGGCATGTGCCCTTAACCACACTCAATAAAAAGCATTTGGAAATCAAGCCTTTGGCTCCTAAAGAAACAATAAGTCACACTCAAATACATGCACTAAAGTTGTGGAGGAGATTTTCTTCTCATATTAATGCTTCTTCTTTCAGGGGGTAGTGCTGTATCCCAGTCATTTTTTGGGGTTTTGTTTTGTTTTGTTTTGTTGTGGGTTTTTTAATACCTGTACAACATCAAACTTTCAACTCCTCTACATTTACTTGTCTGCAGTTGTAACAGTTTATATTAGTTGAGGATCTGGCCCATCTCTCCCTTTTGGAGAGGCTTTTTTTTATAAGAACCTCTATTCATCACTGCAATATCTTTGAAAATGTTTATTTCAAGGTGATTTCTGTGTTATAAACACACAAAGAAAAAAAGAAGCATATGAATGCTACACACAGCTTTATTGCATATACAATAGATTCACTGTATTTCCTTTTTGTATTTGTATCAAGCTGGATATCGATTCTAGACAGACTATCATTTAAAACAAGAGACAGACCAAATGAGTAAATGAGGTTATATTGCTAATTAGCATACTGTCTCCTACTACCTCCAGTAAGCTACTAAAATGTGACTTCCATTTTATCACATAGATGAAACAGTTATCTTTCTGGGTTTGAAATTTCTGTGATCTTTATGCTTAATAAGCTCAGTAACAGGCATTCAAATTACATCACTTTTGTCTTGGAAGTTAAATTGGGAAATATTGCATTCTCTGAGATGATAAACTCTGTAGAAGATAAATTATCATGAGAAATAGTTTTAATTGATTTACCATAATAAAAGTTATGTGACTTTGAAGTGCAAATGACACATTAAAATGAAGCTACAGTATGTTGATAATACAGTGGCTTCTTTGCTAATGGAATTACTGACACTGCAGATGCTTGCAGAAGAGTTGTCCTCTATTGTTAAGTGAGAAACACTGATGGAAACTGAAGATATAGTGTATTTAAATCCAAGCTCAACTCTCCTTCTTCCGTGGGCTCTGCACTGATCTCAACAAGTGTAAATTCAATATATTCCAACAACATGTGTAACACAAGAACAACTTCAGCCTGAAATTTCAACACTAGGTTTAACATACATTTGTCCTGACTTTATCATTGTGACTGCAGTGAAGCCCCAGGAAAACCATCAGTCCCTACCTAAATTCCCCGATTTGCAAAAATGACCTAATAGAACCACTTTCGTGCCCAGAGGTGTTGGCCAGTAGCTTAAAGACACTGTGTGTCATCTTCAGAGACACCCAGTGTTGAAAAAGAACATATGTCCTGGACAACAGTCCATGTAAAAATTCTTCTTTTAGTGTTGTAAAGCTAAAGAAGCAGCCCAAGGTAACTTAAAAACCAAACAGAAAAAAAAAAATAAAAAAAAAATCAGTGTTATTTTATCTCGTTCTTTCCTCCCTCTCTTCATCTTTGTGATCTTTGACAGATTATCCAATGACTCTTCTTTCTTTAACCAGATCTTCTACCTTCTCTTTCTTGTGACCTTACAATCTTTTTCCCCACTCCCAGCCTTTCACTTTTACTTCCATTCTCTCTTACCTGTGAAACTAACAGTTTCTGCTTTCTTTTGCTTTTCCTATTTTTCACTCACACAACAGTATACATTTTCAAACCTTTCCCAGCTTCTGTACATCTTCTCCAAACTTATCCTTTATGCAGTCTCAAAACTCTCATTCCTGTTTCCTGTACACATAATGCCCTTCCATATGGGATTTCTTTTTCATTTCTCTTTTTTCCCTCCATACTATTTCTGAATTCTAAACTCATAAATATAGTAAAAGAATTTCTGAAATCTCATAAACCTATTAAATTTGAGAAAAAATAGCCTAATAACTGTCTGAACTATTTTGAATCCATTGGTATAGGAATCTATAAGCAGTCTATCTACAAGTGTGTGTAGTGAGTTAACCTTGGCTGGCCACCAGGTGCTCACCAAGATGCTCTATCACTACCCCTTGTCAGTATGACAGGGAGACAAAATATGATGGAAAAGATCATGGACTGAGATACAGATAGGGAGATCACTCATCAGTAACTTTCATAGGCAAAGCAAACTCAGACTGGGGAAGATGACTTTCATGTGTATCCAATTAATTAACAAGTAGGATAGTGATAAATAGGAACAAAACTAAAATCACCTTCTCTCCACCCTCCCTTCTTTCCAGACTCAGTTTCACTCCTGATTCTTCCTTCTTCTCACCTCAGAGTAATGCAAAGGGATGGAGAATGGGGGTTATGGTTATCCCATAATAGTTCATTTCTGCTGCTCCTTCCTCATTGCTCTGTTCCACTGCTCCAGTGTGAGGTCCCTCCTACAGGAGAGAGTTCTTCATCAACTGCTCAAATATGGGTCCTTCCAGCAGGGTGCAGTTCTTCAAAAATTACTCCAGCACGGGTTCTTTGCACAAGGTGCAGGCCTTCAGGAATGGAATATTCCAGACTGGGTCCTTCACAGGCTGCAGTTATTGCCAGAAAATCTACCCCATGGCCACCTCCCCCATGGACCACAGCTCCTGTCAGGAGCCTGCTCCAGCAGGGAATTCCCTAAAGGCTTATCCATCTGCTTTGGTGTGAAGCCCTCCACAGACCAAAGGGTGGATATCTGCTCCACTGTGGATCTTCATGACGTGTAAAGAGACTTGCTCCACTATGGTCTTCTCCACAGAATGCAGAGGAATTTCTGCTCTGGCACCTGAAGCACTTCTTCCCCAACTTTCTTCACAGATCTGGGTGTCTGCATAGCTGTTTCTCTCACATTTTCTCCCCTGTCAAAGCTGCCATGCAGCATTTTTTAGCCTTTCATAAATTTTGTCACAGAGGTACCACCAGCACTGCTGATGAGCTCAGTTTTGGGCAATGGCAGATCCATTTTGGAGCTGGTCAAACCTACCTCTGTTGAACAGGGTGGCAGCTCCTGATGTCTTTTCTCACAGAAGCCAGCCCTGCACACCTTTCTTCTCACAACCAGTATTTTGCCACATAATCCTAATATAGTGTGCAGCTATGTAAAAATGCATTTCTTCTTGGAATAATTTTTAATTTTTTTTCTTTGTTCTTTTACAAAATAATAAAATGTAGTGGTTTTCATATCATTTCACATATCTATGCTAATAATGCTTTTACATCAAACTTTTCACCCTAGCTAATGGACAAATACAATGAAAAAGATAGAGGTAAAAAAAAGCATCAGGATCTTACTTGTGCATTCATTTGCCAGTTTGTAACACTCTTATATTCTACAGCCTTGCAGCTTGGAAAGCTTCTATCTATTTTTTTTATTTTATTTTTTTTACTAGCTGTTTAAACAAAAATAGATGTTTATCTCTTTAAAATTTTGCCAGGAAGCTGTCACTTTCCCATTTACTCATGCTATGTTGTGACAGAATGTGTCAGCTTCTTGCACAAATGAAAAGAGATATAGACCTGTATTTACTTTAGCTGAAAAATAAGTAGTCATCAATTCTGAGAAAAGTGTTTTCCCATCTGAAAAGATGGATAAATAAGAGAGGTTTTGTGAAGTAACTATTTACCAATGTTTAAAAGGTAGTTGTAAGCCAAATATTCCAGTTCAATTCACCAGTACCCATCACTGAAAGCACAGATAGACTAAATAACATGCAGAATTAGATAGTAAATAAAAGCAGATATCCAGGGAGCTAATGTTCTTTTTGAAGCCTCTGGTGTTTAAAAGCATCAGCAATAACAAAACCAGGTAGATGAACCTATTCAAGACTTGCTGTTTGTTCTCATGTTTGACACAGAACAAAAATGCCATTTGGAAAATTTTACTCCTTGTTGGACTCAAATGCTGAAAAGTATGAAACTATTCAGTGACAATTAAGCAGAACTGGTGCACTACTTCAGGAGCTTCTTAGATATATTTTATGGATGTGCATACATAAATAGGAAATACATAAAAGAGGATAATACTACCAAAATTTTTCAGTTCTTGAAAATTCTTTGATCTTGGTAAGTCTCACAGAATACAAATTTCTACAGAGAAATTAGCTAAAATTCAAGATGCAATTCAGTTTTTCAAAGTATTAATTAAAAGCTTGACCACAAGCCAGAGTATCAGAATCCCTAAAATCCGTTAAACTCCCACTAAAAAATTCCATGCGTCTTGAGTCCAGGAAAAAAAAAAAAAAAAGGAAACCTGCCCATGAGACATAAAGGTCAAGTCTTAAAGAGACAACAAAATGAAGCTGTAATTCACCTGAAATCCTGGGAAAACACCTACAGATTCTAAACATCTGAGGTGTCAGCCTAGAAGTTAAATCTGTAAGGTAATTTATGATGCAGCACAAAAAGAATGTCTGCATGCAACATATTTTGTGTTGCAAAATGGAAAATGGTACAGAAATCATCAAGCCAAATGGAAAGCTACAGAGAGACATTTTTCTAGCCTTGTCTGGTTCTCCAGTAGCACAGCTAAGCTGCTGTCAGAACAGGAGCCAAGGTCACTGTCTATACCAGAGAGGTTGAGTTCTCTCACGTATGTGCCTTACTGAACCAGTCCACTGAGATGTTTGCCAAAATGATTCCAGGATACCTTACAGGACCTTCAGGGCTGCACTTCCTTATCCCCTTAAAAAAGTCTTTCAGAGGAACTAGAAGATACCAGAGGGATGCAGAATCCAGTCAGCCTTATTCCTGCTCCAGGTACTGGGTGGTGTGGGGAAAGATTATGTAGTGCACCTTTAATGTGATGCAAAAAGCATCTAATTTAATGAGATTTTGTCCATGAAAAAACAGGTTCTTCATAAGCAGGCCTAACTATGCCTGTCATGGACAGGCAGTATGGAAAATCTTAAACTGCTGCTGTTTGTATTATACCATGCATTTTGTGCAATGGAGAAACAAAGATATTCATCTTATAACAAGACTGATGTGTCATCTTTTTTACAAGCACTAGGATGTTTTCTAAGACAGCATCAATACTGGTATTAACAACAGTTTTATGGTAATACAAAAAACCCTACTCAGATTGGAAGCAAGGTTTCTCAATCATGATATGGAGATAAAATATATAACAATCAGATGCCCACGGATAATTAGTAACCATTCTCAATCAACTTTCCCCTCACTCAGCCCCTTCCCCAATCATCAGGAAAATGCATCTTTTAAGAATTTTTTTAAATTACTGGTGGGGTACACAGCTGCTGCTGTTGCATATCCTGTGCACTTACCCATGCTTGGTAACAACTGCAAGTATATTTTAGTTCTTTCATTTTATATTGAAAATTTCTATTTCAATGGTGTGGAATCACAGAATACCTCAAGTTGAAAGGGACCCACAGGTATCATCAAGTCCAACTCCCTGTTCCTTGCAGGATTACCTAAAAACAAAGCATCTGACTAAGAGTGCCATCCAGATGTTCCTGGAATTCTAACAGGCTTGGTGCTGTGACCATTTCCCTGGGGAGCCTGCTACAGTGACTGATCATCTTCTCAGTGAAGAACCTTTTCCAAATGATCAGCCTGAATCTCCTTTGACTCAGCTTCATTCCATTTCCTCTTATCCAACCACTGGTCACCAAAGGGAGAAGATCAGCACCTCCTCCTTTGCTGCTCCCCTAGAGGAAGCTGTAGGCTGTGATGAGTTCACCTCTCAGCCATCTATTCTCCAAGCTGAACAAACCAAGTGACCTCAGCTGCTCCTTGCAAGTCTTGCCTTCAAGGGCTGTCACCACCTTGGTCATCATCCCTTGGATACACTCTAATATGTTGATGTACTTCTTATAGTGAGGTGCTGAAAATATAACACAGTCCTTGAAGTGGGGCCACACCAGTACAGTGTACAGAGGGACAGTCACCATTTTGCCATCTAGCTGTGCTGTGCTTGATGCACCCCAGACATGGTTGTGCTCTTTGGCTGACAGGACACACTGCTGGTTGACATTCAACCTACCATCAACCCACACCCCCAGATCTCTTTACGCTGGGCTCATCTCCAGTCTTTCATCTCCTGATTTGTATAACCAGGATTATCCCATCTCAGGTGGATGGCACTTGCTCGTGTTAAATTTCATACAGGTGGGAATCACCCGGCTGCATGACTTGTTTTATGTTACAATAAAGGGATTATTTTTTGAAGTCACTGAATACCAGGAGTCTGCTTTCAGAAAGGTAGTGGGAAACTCTCCTTGCAGGGATAAAAGCAAACAACAATCTGTAGATTCACAGGGTCTGCTGTATAAGTCCCTGTATCTTCTATGTCCAAAATATGCTGAATGAAAACTCTGCGAGGGTAAATCCTATAAAAATTTCTTTGCATAGTTGCTTTCAGCCTGAGAAGTAAGCAGGAAAGTAACCTCGTTAGGCACACATGAAAAATTACCAATGGGTTTGACACAGAACTGGATCTTCCTTTTTGATACATTTATATGTATCGTATGGTTGCAAATTGGTGATCAGGGAAATAAATCCTATATATATATGAATATATACATGTGTTTGTATGTGTGGGTACTTGTGCTGTAATAATTCAAAGTCCTTACTCTATTTCATCAACACATGAGAAAGAATAAAAGCACAAATGGGAAAGAAAAAGCACTGTAGCAAGCTTTGATTAATTCATTTTAATAGTGCAGAAATAGTATTCCTGGGGTAAATCACAGACAAACTGTAATTTGGATAGAGGTCATATGCATACCTAAAAAACAATGTAAAGTCAAGGTCATTATATATGAAATTTCTCAAAAATAAACACTTGGGCTTTAGGATATTTATTCGCTGACCCTGAAATGTCAGCTTGACACTGATACTAATGTAGCACACTCGTCTCTGGAGTTTATCCCACTATGCAAAGGTACTGCTTACTGTGAGAATCTTTCTGCGGTGCTCCTAGTGCATTCTAGAAGCCATCTGCATATGTTATTTTATTGCTAGGTCTCATAAATCAATATTATGTAGAAACATCTATAATTTCATATTGTATTAGAAATAGGATAGCCACAGCACTGCACATTTGAGGTCCTAATGACACTAGTGGTACAGTACTTACATTTTAAACATTTTATTGAACAGCTTGAGGTTATTTGGTTTATAAAACCACCAGACTGTTTCCTTAGAAAGCCCTGGGGTTCTGACCTAGTAAAGTTCAGGCTGCTGAAGGCAGGGGAGGAATCCTGCTTGCACTTGCTAATGGATAAACAGTAGAAAACATAAGTGGAAACTGAAGATCTGAATGCAGGTGGATGCATGTATTCAACAAATATAATAAGTAACGACATTTTTAAATATGTGTACATGATGCTGCAAAACAACTGCCATTGTATGTACAAGGGTCCAAGAAGTAGAAACAGGGTGCACAAATCATAAGCAAAAGTACAGAAAAATATATATAAACATATAGATTATAGATATATAGATTATAGATCATATATATAAAACAATATATAAATATTATATAAGCATTAATATTAATATATTTAAATAAGTATAATTATAGATATAAATATAAATGTAAATATAAAATTCCATATATATAGATGACTTCATATTACTGTCTAGTCTTATGCAGTTAAATCAACAACACCAAAGGCTTTAGACATATGAGGAGATTTTTCCATTTCCTAAATTGTGCTGGGCAGTGCCATCTGAGATATCTTGAGATATCTTTCCCCATCCTCAACTGCTGTTCCCAAGTAGCCCATATTTCAGCCCCAAATCAAGAATTTAGTTTTGCTTAGGCACCATATTTTGGCACCTGAACTTCATAACCCCACACTATGCAAAAGCAACCTTTTTCAACCTGATGTCAGTATTACTGTATAAGGCTAGCAAAAGCTTCTGCAAATATTAGGCAAAAGTTAGAAATCAGAATGTAGTCTACTACTCCAGACTATTTATTATGGAATAACCACTGTTTCTATGTATATATCTGGAGTTTCTTTGCTTACTTTCAGTCAATACTTTTGTGTTAGTTCATCTGGTTCTCTCTCACACATTCACAAGTCCTGCACAGTAAGCATTCAGCCTGAATGATTTCCCTTCAGATTTCATGTGAACCCAATGCTGCCTGGCATGTGGGCTACATCTTTGGCAACAACTCTTGTTTGGGATAAATCCTTCACAAAAATCTGAATGCTCTTTTCTTCTTATTTCAGCAGCTTGAACATTCACTAGTTTAAAAAAAAAAATTCCTCAGGAGAAGACCAGCATGCTGAAATACTTTTACAAACCATAGGGATACTGTCTTCAGTGGGATTATACAGTCCAGAGTTTCTCAGATATGAAAAAGAGATCTATCAATCTGAACTATGTATGCCATTGTGGATTTATTTTTCACATGTCATGGTTAGACCACTAAGAGCCAAAGAATTATAATTCATTTGTTTTTCCAGTTTGGCCCAAACAGCTATGTTTAGATGCTTTGGAAGCTGTGTCAGCTGGGTAAGAAAGCGATGATGGAAACAGCTATTCCTCTAGTACAACAACAGTAAATTCAACAGTAAATTCAGAAACTCCAAGTTGCTGCTCTGCTACCTGGGGCAACATGGAGAACTCAGTGAAGTCCATCAGAATAGGGGAAGTAAAAATCAACTATGTATAATTGACCACAAGCCTCCATGAAACCTCCAATGATATAACAACTCTTCTCCGTAGTTACACTGGGGCAAGGGCTTATATTGCACCAAGGAAGCTTAGAAATTTTTCTTTCCTGCAGCTCCAGACTTTTCTGGCTTATTTCTACCCCATTCCAATTCCTGCTTTTGAATGCATCCACTGTTAACACTCCCACCTCTCCCTTCAATGTACTCCTCTTCCCACAGCAGTGCTATCCAATTCCTTCGGAAGCTTGACAAACCAGACACTGGATAAATATCCTGTTCTTCTGTTACTTTTCTGTGTCCATTTTACTGCATGTTCTCATGTTCTCCAGCACAAACATGACTTTAGTAAAGCCATAAGAAGAGGTTATCACTGCGGGTCTTTTCAGCAGAAGCAAGTCATAAAATGGAAGCCACCCCACACTGCTTGGGGTTATACACTCCCTGTGTTTAAGCAGCAGGTTAAACCATTAGGTTCTTGTTAAGGGGACAAGTCAGCTCTTAGCTTACATGATTTGAATTTTCCTTTACAGGTTTCATTGATTATGTAGGGAGTTCAGTCCCCCATTGTAGCTTGTGGAGTTTAATATCTAATATTAAATGTTGTAAATAACTTTCTGTGTATACACAGTAATTATTTCAAATCCTACAATATAAATTAATTTTGTGCGTAAGAAAATATTCAGTTATATTTTATATTTTTTTTTAATGTAATAGTTTCTAGGTATCATTTTCCTTGCCTAAGAAACACTGGAGAGTCAGTTTTTTTTACCATTTTCCTGTGAATAAAAATGTCTTTTGCAAAATCTGAGCATTACTTTGTAGCAATTCAGATCATAATGTAAGAATGAAAAAAGAGAATTCATGACTGTAAAAAGTAAAAAACCCAGTCTTACATAAATCCTTCCATCTTTGAGGCACTAATCTTTTGTTTTCATTTTATAATCGTAAAACAACATTCAAGAAAAAACTCTCTGCTGCTACATGATTAGACAATGCTTAGAGGAGGCAGACTGAAGACTGAAAGGCAACCATAAAATAGAGGCATATTCTTGCAAATTAAAGTTTTCCAGATATGCTGTATTGTTTTTTCTTCCTTAGCAATATTTACATATGGTGTTGATATTAATGTATATTTTTGCCTTGGAAATATTATTTCAGAATTGTAGTGAGCATGATTCCTAAAGTTTTGAAGCTGAAATGGAACTGAAGTTGGAAAAAAAAAAGTTGCTTCATAAGTTGCTTCATCTGGTATCTATATACGGTTTACCACCTGACTGAATTAACTTTGCTTTAATAGTATCTTTCTTTTTGACGCTTCAGTGCTGATAACATTTTTTTCCTAATATCTACTTTATTATGTGAAAACACTGCAAAATATATATCACAAGAAAATCTCAACCCTTCTGATTAAATATAAGTAGATGAAATGCTTATCTACATGGAAGAGGTATACAGAACATTTTTCATTTTGAGGAACTTCTCTCAGTTTGAATATACCTAGATGGTTTCACAGCAGCTTTCCAAAATAAAATAGTGTCAGAGCTGTTCTCATGGCATTTCCATAACTATGTGAGCCATTTACTAGGTTACCTGTTCAGACAAGAGCCTCATCTGGGAGCAGCAAATGGGGTTTTTGGATATCTCAATACCTGGAAATATCAAGCACCTTGCTAAAGGTTTAATTTGAAGACTTTCCAAGTTTTATTGATTCCAGAGTTGTGCTTTAATCACCGTCACTATTCATTTTTTACTGAGGGAACCTGGCAAAATGAGACTTCCTAATATATCTGAAGAAGGACATTCTATGAACGGGCAAGCTAAGGGGTAGAAACCAAGAAAGTTTTTGTTTACCCTGGAGATTCAAGATACATTTTCCATCTCACTGAAGTGAACTATCAGATTTAGAATCAATAGAAAAATCAGTATACCAAGCATTTTACACTTGAAACTAGCTTGAATTGGATAAAGGGATTTGATATTTCATATCTCATTCTGCTTGTTGTCAGAGTCCTCTATTGTCAGAGAATTATATGATTTGTACCATATGGTCTTGAAAATGGGAAGTTACTTAATGTCTGAAGGGATGTGAACACTGAATTATCATGAACATTCCCAAGTACTGAATTTGTGTAAGAAGATATGATATTAGACAGATTTTGCAGCATTTTTAGCAAAAAATTGTATTAAGATCAGTTAACTTCATCAGTGTCATCAGAATTTCATCAGTTTGTGAAATTCATCTGTACCATTTCACATTACACAAGATTTAAAAAAAATATTTTAAAGAATCTACACATATTTGGAAAAGGTTCATTTACATCTTTGAGGACCAGTAAAGCCTATTTAGTGCTAAAATGTCTTAAACCTTTGTGCTACTCATATTTCATGGCATGCATGGCATAGAAAACGCATATTGGATTGAAATATGAGCACCATGTCCATAAGAATTTAATAAAGTGATCTCAGAAAGTCTTTATTGTGTTATATTTTATATTTTGTTTCACTCTGTTTTCCTAGAATACAAATAAGCAGCAAAGATGCTAATTGCATGAATCTGATGATGGGGAAGGCTGAGGGACACCGAACATTATCACCTTCATCTAGTCACTAGCTGATCCAGATTAAGTAGTTTTGTTAATCCTGGCATCAGTACATGCTTCAGCAGAAATTCCTAATGTTTGTACCAGTAGTAGAACCTACAGGGAAGCATCAGTTAAGGAAAACATGATAACATGAATGTGAATCCATAAGTGGGATTATTCTCGGAAACTGTTAAAGCTTCAAAAGAAGCCACTCTGCCATATTCTTTTGAATCCTTGTGGTTCGTTCCCATTTTGATAATTATCCAGATTTAAAAATCAGTTTTCTTCAATTAAAGGACTATTGCTTGGCTGTTAATTTCATTGCTGGAAGAAGAATTCCGTAAGTCCTAAGTACATTATATATTTATTCTATAACTGTATGTAGTTTGTTAATAATAGCACACCTGGCCATCTTTTAAATGGCTTGTTTCTTTGAAGTATTAACAGAAATCTTGAATTAGGAGGGTTTTCAGTCTTTTTCAGAGAAGACTGGAAAAAGAGAAAGAGATCAAAATGGCTAGCTACATATCAACAAAATGCAGAAGACCTAATTTTGCCCCTGCCATTTGGAGCCTAATGTATAATCAAAATGCTATACCATATAACCGCATATTCCAATAGCTATAATTTTAAAACTATTTGCCATAACTACATCAGAATTCCCTTTATATATGTTACAATTGACATGGTTCTCTGGAAGAAGAAATACTCCAGAACCACACAAATTTCAAAGTTGGAATACCTGAATGGTGTGCACCTTATACAAGAATAAATTACATTTCCAGTTCAGTTATTAATCTGATCACAACAATTGCTTAAACTAAGATTCTACTCAAAGCAAGCCCAAATAAAGAAACAAATACTATAGGGTGAGAAACAGCATTTTGTAAATTGTAGGTGGTACACTTCTGAGTGGCTGCTAAAACAGCCAATGGATGAAAACAGGCATAAAATAGACCATAGACCTTCATCCTCATAGTTAAGTTTATCAGTTAGTTACCAAAGTCAGATTTTTTTATACAAATGCCATGAAAAATTTAAGGCTGCCAGAGAACTCGTTGACATGGCACCTGGCAAATTTTGACAGCAAATACTTTAAGCAAAATCTCAGAGGGGACTTTCTAGATCACAATTTCCAGCATAAAACCTGAAGCCCACTCAAATCCTTTTTCTTGGATGTGTCCCTGCAGTTCCATCTACCAAAATATACTAAAGAAAAATGGAGATATTGGCCTCACAGAAAAAAGTAGTACATCATAAAATAATGATATTAACTTAAAGTCTTTTTCTGAGGGTCACTTACAACAAAGACTGCTAGGGTCAGAACTATAAAAATTCTTAGTAGAGTAATGCTTCTTATCCATAAAGAGTCCAGTAATAGTGTTACAAGCTATAGTGCTTTTGATCATTATTGTAAAACACCATAGTATCTATTCATAAAGGCTTATGCTTAATTCACCACTCTGTAACACCAGCTTTTATGCCTCTATAATGATTCTAAGGGTTTTCCTTTTCAATTAATTTAGTACTCGTGGCAGGTGCCAGGTTGCAGAATCCAAGTCTCATTACTCAGCCACAAAAGTAATTTCTCAAAGTCTATAGGTTTCCCCAGTGCTCAGCAGCTGACCTTGCCCTGTTTGGTCTTTATGTGTTGCTGATGTAATTCATGCTACCTAAGACAGAATCATGAAACATTGCTAAGTCAAGCTGGAAAACCCATATTTCTGTCCCAGGAACACTCTTTATATATTTAGTCTTTACATATTTTAAATTTTTTTATCTTTACATATTTTAAAGCTTTTTTTTGCTTTTTTTTTATTTAACATTTTTAGTTCATTGGTGGGTATACCCCCAGAGTTTCACATCTGTTTCACAGGGGTACTTTAGTGAAGGAAGGGAGGGAGATCTTGCTTCTGCCCCAGGTAGAGACAAGACTCCAGTCTCCATCACCTTGTGGGTTTCTTGTTTCAGCCATCTTGAGAGGGAATTCAGGCTTATTTTCCCCTGATGTGGCCTTAAGGCAGGGCTGTTGCTCAGTCTGTAACAGGGTGCAATATCATGTATCAATCTCCCATTCACATTCCCAGATGTTGTGCTGCTGTTCTAGCTGAGCATGATGCCAGTAGCTATGAAGTCCACCACTGCCTTTAGGTGCAAAGGGGACTTCCAGGTGCTGGAGTTCCATGCAACCCCAGGTCTGGACAGCTATTTCTAAATCATCTTGCCTTTGAGATGATACTGAATGTAATTTCCAAATATTTGTATTATGAGGAATAGTCAGTGTGTGTCTAAATGTGGCTTAGCTGTAAGTAATGCAGTCTAACTGCATTATGTGCTAAACCTGCTTTTAATAACTAACATCTATGCAAGCAGAATGCTTCATTTCAGTTTATGTATAATTTATATTCAGTAACTATTTTATTTAAACTTAAAACCAGAAAAACTAAACAAATTTGTATTGAGAAAGTAAGAAAGCTTTTCCAGTATATTAAAAAGATCATATATGTGAGCAGTCATGTTGTATTAATTTGAAGTTCTTCAAGGATGTAATGATCAGAAAAGATCACTTAAGCACAGCAACTAAAGATTATAGTATTTTTGTTTCACAACCTAGTTATTTTTAAATGCATGTAGGTATTTTTTTATCCTGAAAGGAAATTTAAAAAAATAGAAAAATATAGAAAACGATGTCTCAGTCTTCCTTTAAAAATTGCTAGAGAGCAAAAATAAAATAGTTGAGTAATTTAAAAATATTTTCTCAGATTTCTGATTTTAAAAAATATATAAAATGTTCATTGGAATCAGTGAATTTAAATCAAATTAATCTGTCCTACTTTAAACTAATTATAAGATGAAAGATTCTTTGTAACAATGTCATTAAACAGCATTAGTTAAAAGGCTACTTGTTCTGTGACCCTCTTCCCAAACTGTTTATCAAAAAAGCTTCTATACAGAAATTATTTAGGTTTATGTGAAAGAAAGCTTTGTTATGGCTGTTATTCCCTAATGAGTTGTTTATTCATATATTACATTAGAAGCTGATTTTTTTATGAACTTCATTTGGCTTCTATCAGCATTATATTCTTATTGTTGTCTTTTAACCTACATCTTAAACCAAACATCAGGAGACCTATCTTAGCAATGCACTCAGCAAAAGTTGAAGACTCTAAGAAGAACTTAGGAGTTTTAATAATGCAAAGTAATCAAGTAATCAATTGCTCATTTAATTAGATTTTTCCTAATTCAAGTAAAATTAATTAATGCAATGCTATATCTCTTTCCTACAGTGTTGGGGGTGTGTGAACTTATAGCCAAGAGAATTGCCCAATCTGGGCTTGAAACAGTTAGAGACTTCACTAGTCTCATGTGATTGCAGTTTTATATAAAAAAAATTTCTAACTTAAGGGAATTCAGAGATAGGAGGCGAGAAGTGGTGGGTTCAGGACTAGAATCAATGTTTCCTGAGGATACAGAGAAACTAAGAGCAGAAGGAATACACTGAGAAGACATTTACCCCATGTCTGGGGATCATAGCTTCTGCAGTAATGACTGATTATTAAAGCTTTGTAGAAATTTGATTAGTTTCAGAAATTATATAGAGGACCTGTAGGTTTAGTTTATTTTAGGTGGGTAACACAGATTGCCTGGAACTACAGGGTAGGTTGCGGACAGAAATTAAATTTTTGAATCAAAAATCAGAAGAGAACCAGGAGTTGGGGTGTAATGTAAAATCTACCGATTGTAATATTGGAAATATATCATCAGACCAAAGGTTGCAAACATTTTTTCTTAAGCACTTTATTTCATAAATAGTGATTTTAGTTATTTTCATGTTTGTTGTTAAAAGGGCATCAAGCTGGAAATGCATTTTGAATGCAACAAGCCACAGGTCCTGTCACAACCACAATCCGTTTCCCATTGCCCCCTTCCCATTAACTTTGATCTCTATAACTTCTTTGAGAGGGATCATGTGCATAATCTTCATCTTTTGTTATGGAATTTTTAAGTAGCAATTTTTGTAATTTGTATGAGCATGACCTAAACTGAAAATCAATTCCAGATCTGTTTTATCCCTTTCCAGCACTGGTAGCCCTACGTATTGGAGTACTCATATAGAAAATGGCAATTTCTGACAAGAACCTATGACAGTATAGTAGCTGACAGGTAAAGAGTTAGTGGACTGATAGATATGTGAACATAGCTACTGGACTGCACATGCAAAAAATGTCAAAGCCTTTAACAAGAACCACTTCTGTCCTTCCAGAGAGAGAAATGGGCTTCATCCAGATAGCTCCTATAAACACTCAAGCAGAGTTCAGAATATGAAACTGATTTTCTCAAGGTATCGTTAAGGCCAAATATCCATCTCTTCCTCTTCCCAAAGGCCTGACTCTATTACCTTTGACTTGTCCTTTAAGACATCACCAAAATTTTGCCAGTCATGGTGGTATTAATTGGAAAGAGAAATCAATTTTTCAGCTTAGAATACTTTTCTATGAGGACCATTATGGAAACATTTACAGAAAACAGAGTTGGATTCCTTCTTCTTGTCTTGGCATGGTAGTTGGTCAAAGAGGAACAAGATTTAATAGATAAAATTTATGAGCTAACAAGTTTTATGAGCTAATATAAATAATTAATTCCTGAAACAATTCTACTTACACCCTTAAAAAAAAAAAAAAAAAAAAAAAAAAAGACATTCTTGACTTAATTCATATAGGTGTTTCCTTTGAACACTGATCAACAGAACAGCTTAATGTATGTTTTATGTCCACATTCAACATGTTCTGGAAAGGGAATTCACCTCCATTTCTACAGTATGCTTGAGGGTAGAGTTACTAAATATGAAGAAACTTATCAAGAGTTCCCAGATATCAAAGGGGAAGAAATTCTAATCTGTGCAGTCTATTTAACAACTGTACCATGCAGTCATAGGCATCTGGGTTTTTTTACATGAAATAGACATGGAAGGGTCAAGAAAGGCCTATTGAAGTTGTGGAGGAAACCTATCAGTTCACTGAAGCAGAAAGCAGTAATTGGAATGGAAGATAGCATTATACATCAGGTGAAACATTTTTCTTTGTATATTTTTTTACTGTAATGTTACTTACATAATCCACCTTCTGTAGATATATTTCAGGTATTCAGGAGCTGACTGGTCTCTAAAAATATACTATATCTGAACAAATACATTGATGAACAATTAATCACTGAGAGCAAAGGCTGTATTATCACAAGAAGTAAAAATAAAGTCATCAAACTGATAAAAAATATAGAATACCTCTAATGCATAGTTTACTAAATGTAATCTAGATTTATGTAAATAACTCGTAAAATAATTGAGGAATATCTCATGACAGGGTTAAGGCAATTTTAATAAATGTAAAATTGATTTAGTTCAATTGATTCAACTTTTTGAGGCAAAAATCGGTTCCATGGATTAGGAAAACACTAATGTCTTTCTAGTTTTAAAATACATTAACATGACAAAAGGAATGAAATTCAGTTTGCTATTCTTTGGTGTTTGGACAAATTGTCTGGAATTTGCAGTAAAAGAGGAAACACAATAGTTAAATAAATTCTATTGTTCCATCATTCTAGCATTCTAAGAAATTACATTAGCTGCCCCTATGAACCTACCCCTGCTGATATACTTCATTATATAGTTTATTTCAAAATGTTAAAAAAAAAAACAAAAGGCCTCAACTGTATTTTTAATATGTTACTTTCCAAGGGAACCTCTTTGTACAGTAGTGCCATTGGGCAAATATAGTGGAAATAAGCTAAGTATAGTGATTTTAATACAGGATAGCTAAAATGTGAGAGTAAGAGGGACTTTCATCAGTGATGTTCAAACTGGGAGCCAAAGCTCAAGAAAACAAGTTCTGGACCTCATGAGAGAAAATGTCAAGGAGAAAAATTGTGTATACTTATGAGATAAAAGTGTTCCATGAGCCCTCCCTTGGGCTTTTATAGCAAAATATCTGAATTGTGCTTATTGTTGAAGGGAAGAATTGTGGGTGGAGATTAGCAGGTGGCCACTTAGCAGACAATATTATAGCTCCATCATTTCTGACATTGATCAGAAATAATGTGAGCAAATGCTGTCCCTTTCCTTGGTATCACTAACTCTGGTTTCTTTCTTAGTGTGGAGAGGAAAGGAAATAAAGTTACCTTTACTTTGCCTTAGCCACAGAAACAGCTAGCAGGGGGCAGAGGCAGGGGTTTTTGACATCTAAGAAAAGGAAGGTAAATTAATAAACAAAAATGTTGACCATTTTCTCTTGTTTATTGCTGCTCTTTTGTGAGCTACATGGTTTGGTTGTGTTTTTATCAGACTCAGCTGAGCCAGTTCAAATCAAAACTAGGTGCTCTACTATCGTACATCAGTTAGCAACAATTTCCATCTGACAGCTGAAGAATTCATTTTCATGAACCCACACAATTTTCCCATTACACAGCAAGCATTTCCCATACTCCAACATGGGGAAGTACAGAAGGGAAAGAAGGAGAATGTAGGAAATCCCTCTTTCTTGTGCATATACATGCCCGGCAATCATGCATTTTTAAGGATGGAATGGTGTCTATGGAACATACAAAATAAGCAGACCAAAATAAATTAAAAAAAAATATTTTCCTAGGTCTTGATTGTTCATGATGAAAAGCTGTCCAGAAGTAGGAACAATGTAAAAAATACTATTTCTGTGGGTAAGTAGTAACTTTCAGAAACAGCACAAGGCCAAAAGTGTGATTAAACTTTCCACTTGTTTCCAAGCTACAGAAACTTCACAAGATGTTCCCCAGAAATAAATATAAATTAGCAAAGCTCCACTATTTATAGAGTGGCCTGTTAAACTTCCCTAATAGACAACTTCCCTATATTTGAAGTTCTTGCTTTGGTAGGACATCCATATTTCAGCTAAGTTCTGAGACAATGATAGAAGAAATTCATAGTAGAAAAATTACTATATACTAAGTTAAATTTTAAGATTTAAAATTTAAGATGAAGATACAAAATGAGACACATCTTCACCCTTTGAGAGCAAAACTTCACAAACCATCATCAAATCAAATAAAATTTTTTTCCTTTTTTTCTTTCTTTTTTCTTTTTTTTTTTTTTTTTTTTTTCCAAAGAGCATTTGACAACTTGTAATTTACACAAAGAAACAAATGTTAGCAGTCATGCCAGTATCACGTATCTGATAATCAAATGTTTTCACATCAGGTGAGATTATACAGCTGTATGGCTTGAATAATTAAATATATTTATTTAAACAAACATAAAATAGATTTGGTTGTATGTTTTGGTTCTATGTAGTGTCAGTGTTTCAAAATAAAATGAGATCATTAATACCATATACTGTAGGAAGAGAAGAGGATGAGAACCAATGGTTCAGCCATAATGATTTCATTAGGATAGATATGTGGAGAGATGAAAGGGGATGATCACTAACAGATTGCTAGTGAAACAGAAAGAGTGTGAAAGCAGATAAATGTGGTAATACTTAGAGAAATGAAAGTAGAAATGCTTCCAAAATATAAACTAAATCTTTTGCTCTGTTTAAGGCAAGGCACAAGCACATTTTGTCGATTCACCTCAGAGTCATTGATCTCTTTTGAGCATTAAGCCTAATGAGGCAAGTAGGAGAAAATTGTAATGAGTCTTGCATGTGTATATTGTTGGGCTTGGATTATTGTGTAGAACTAAATATTTTCTATAGCAAATTCTTTCATTTAGGCAGAATTCTAGTATACAAAAAAAATCTGAATATTATTTTATAGTGAAGAATTCTTGATCTTCTTTGATTATAAATAGATATGCATTGTGTCAACACCACAAACACACACACCTTTTTTGAAGTACTTACAAATTATTTTAGTATTATAAAGGCATATTCTATTTCATCATTGGCTAAAGCATCTTCATAAGGATTTATAATTTTATATAATACATCTTTACAATGTACTCAGAAATCAACAGTAATAGGACTGTCATGTATAAAGTGAAGAAGTCTGGATATATGTTATTATACTATTATTATTACCAAACTGCGATTTTTGCACAAATTTGTAAAGAAAAGTGTTAGGCTATGTAAACTGAGCAGTGATGTTTTACATATATTCAACTGATGTCTCTTAAAAAGCAAACCAGAAAATTACTGAAGGGGAAGTCTCCTTGAGGATAGCCAATAGGAAGTGCTAGGTGAAGAGGTGCTTCTAAACTGTCACTGCTTTCTGGAAATTATGCTTCTTTTCCCACTAGGACTGTGCTTTCCTTTATCAGGTATCTAACTGAGCAGTAGTTTGTGTCTGTAACCATGATTTTTAAAAAGAAAAGAACAGGAATCCATCACTGATCTACAGGCTGAGTGCCAAGATCTGTCTTACATCGTTGCATCCTTGCTTATGGCTATCTTCTAAAACAGTTTCTTCTTAAGGAAAACCAATTTATAGAGTGAGAATAACCTAATAACCAGTCAAAAACTGGTTATTGGTTACAGCTGTGCACATCCATACCACTCTTCATCAGAACTATGAATGTACGTGTTGGTTATTTGTAGATTAACCAAGGTGAGAGCCTAGACTCAAACACTACACAAAATCATTCATTCTGTTTGACTGCTAGTGTCCTTCCTGGAACGTTTTTATTCAACCCAGTACATAATTTCTGTTGGCACAGTTATTGGCAGAAATTATGGACAGGGTCATTGCTTTGGGAAGGGAGAGACGTGGGCAAATATGAACACAAAGCATGTAGTCCTACTCTAGGGAACAACCAAATACCTTTCAAGTCCTTATACCAGAGTTCAAAACTCAGTGTGATAAATAAAGAAGTTTCTTATATAAACTAAGTGTTGCCAGTAAGTTTCCTTTTGTGCAGTCCTGGGCCTTATGCTTTTCTGGACATCTGAAGTGGGATTAACAGTTACAGCATGATAGTATCTCAGGGAAATTTTTAGGGCTTTTGTGCATATGTAACTGCAGCAGCATGAATATTCATATCCAGGATGGTGTATGACGCTGTATGAACATTGCTAACAATCTCAGTTCCCTTGATATTTCCGTAGACTATTGTTTCTTTTTTTCAGTTATACTTCTCAAACTGGCTCAGTGCCAATCAAAATTCTTTGGGAACCTTCAGCATTAACCTTGACAGACCTTTCTTGGGAAGCAGAAAATTAGAAGGTGTTTTTCAGACTTATCTCATACCCACAAGACCTAAAATATTTGAGTGTTGTTTTTTTTTTTTTTAAGCAATACAATGGGAAGTCATACCACTGGGTGTAGACAGACTCTCCAGACTGCTTCTTTTTCACACCTTACTTGTTCAAATCCTCTTTTTTCCACCTACATTTTCCCTGGCCACTCTGTCATTATGTCAATTGCTAACTGATAGAGTGATTTGTGTGACATAAATCTAGAACTATGTGCACTGCATTGGCTCTGTTATTTTATCCAGCAACATGCAGGTACATGAAAAACAGTAGCATGAAATCTGGATTTTCACCCCCCTATAACTGAAAGGGAAAAAGTCAGAAGTGCCTCCAAAAATTCCTTCTCTTCTTAAATTAAATTTTGTCATATGAATAGAGAATTAATGCAATAGCAAAGAGAATGTCTATGACATATTTCTTGTGTGACTTTATAGTGCCTGCAGTTCTGTTGCAATTTTACAGTTGATTAGGAGGGAAACAGACACAACAGACTTCCTGTTGAAGGTTTTTATTACATTAATTGTACTGCCTTGTCTGATTGCTCAGAACTTCTGCCTTACATGCATTCTTTCTATTAAAACTAACTGGCTTTAGATTGCTACTATTACTGAGGTAAAATCTACACTGATTACATGACAATTCTGCCGTTACCTCTGCTGATGCATGTGAAAAAGCCAATGTAATTCAGTGGCTATTGAAGTTTACCAGCCTCAGTGATCAGTGGACTGTGGTCTTCAAGAGATGTGATCTAAAGTAGTTTTAGTATGTTAATAAAACTAAGATTTTATTTTCTTATTATCCGATAGTAAGAACCCTTTCAATCAGTCAGAATGGGACTCAGAATGTATAAAATGAATACAATTATATTTTTCTCTTCATAGCTAAATTGTCAAATGAGCCAACAACAGTGTTCTAGTATTGTCAATTAACAAGGGCACAAAAACAAATGAAGATGAAGTCATGTGCTTCAGTGCATAGTAGCAACAGGAATAACAGCATATATAAAACAGAGTCTGTGTTTTGGCCATTAGTAGATGTCAAGGCTTGGTCACCAGGTCTGAAGTGCTACTGTTAGATTGGGAAAACAGACATTTACTGAAGATTTTATATCCTGTCTTCATTCTGCTTCAGTGAACATATACGGTGATGTGAAAAAGCTATGATAAGTATACTAAATAATCAGAAATAAAGATAACTGAAAATAAAGATAATCAGAAATAAAGATAGTTGGATTGGAGATCTGGCCAAAAGTGAGAACATCTTAAGCAGGCCAGTAGAGGTGCATGAAGTATTTGAGCCCAACAGCAAACTAATAAGAGAACATTTATAAGTGGTATTGATGGCATGGATGGTAAAATTTCACTTTTACCATGTTTAATAACAAGTGGACAATATCTATTTCAGCAGGGAATGCAGAAAACAAGTATGGTATCTGGAGATGGAACGATTGGATTAAAGGGAAGAGTTAAGAAATATTCTGGTATATCAGTAAAGCATATAGTTGTGTTGGAAAAGTTAGTATTCATTTACAGTTTAGGAAGCATCTGTGTATTAATGACGTAAATTACAATGTTAAAAATAAAACCTAGGCATGGCTACTACTTTGCCCTTTCTGAGTATGATTCATGGTCATCTCAAATGAATAAGAACATGATAAGAATCTGATAGACCATGTTCAGATTTTCTGCACTGAATTACTCTAATATGCTTCATTATTAGCTCCAAATCCATTTGGAATATATTTTTCCACAGGTGGATGAAGGAAGTGAGTTAAATGATATTTTAGATAATATTTTAAAAGTAATATAACAAAACTAGTTTACAATTTTCCTTTCTCTTTCCAGGACACAAGGGTACTACTCCTCAATTCTAAGGCTCCAAATGGCTTAGAGAAACACACTCCAGAGAGGTTTTTTTCCCAATTTACTCTTAATCAGGAAAAAATTTCAAATCCCATGACAGGAGAAAAGAGAATGCTAACATGCAATGTTTCAATTATGTCCCTTTAGCTCTTTCTCTTCTTGTTCAAGAATAATGTAAAAGCCTTCTCAAGTGAGTAATTTTGATCAGATGCATGCACAAAGTGCAGGTTTGTTGAGGAAGAGCCTTCTTCTGAGGACCTGGAAGGACTGGCAGTTTTCATTGCCAATAGAAGTTTGCTAATTGGGTGTTATATTTTGTTTAAAATTTGTTTGCTTTTGCTCAATGCTTGATATTTTACATGGATTTTGAAGGACTGTTTCTGCACTGTAAACAGAGAACTGAGATCCTGCTCATTAACACAAAGCTCTGAGAGAATGCTTACCTCTTACTAAAGGGTAGAGGATTCATACATGTGAATTGCAACTAAAAGAGGTCATTAAATTAAAGACTCCCTTGGCCCTGATATAACATTCTAAGTCACTTCCATGCTGTTCCCATGTTATAATTCTTAAGTATATTAATTGTGAGGGAGGTGCTCCCTGTAGGCTATTGAAACCTGAAATTTAGGACCTTAGTCAGGCAAATGTCCTATAGATATTCAAGGGAAATTTCCTAAGTAGATTTTTAGCAAAGGCTCTTCCCCACACATGCAACAAATGCAAAAATATTTCTGTATTAAAATATGTGCATTGCAAGATGAGATAACTGATCTCTCAATATATGAGTGCAATTCTGCTCAGCCACATTACAGATGGCAATATCCAATTTCATTTTATTAGTCAATAGATGTTTTTCATTTACATCTGAAGATTAGGGCTTGTTCCTGAAAGTAGGAACTGTTCTTATGACCTTATGCTTTGAGTCTAATCACATACCAAGGCCATTCCATATGAAAGGTCTGTTGACTGTGGATATATGTGATATTTTCATTATTTTACTTGCACTTCCAACAATTAAGATACTAAGCAAACATGAAAGTATAGCTCTCAGTCTTTCCAATTTCATTAAATACAAAGAGAATAAGTCCTGCAAGAGTTTATGGACTTATACGTAACATATACATAGTTTACAGAGTTATATATAACGAAGGAAAAATAGGGGGTGGAGTGGGATATGGAAAGAACAGAAAGTAATATTGCAAGGATGTTAGAATTGCCATCTCAATTAGGTTAAGCCAGTGGTTTTCTATTGAGGGTTATCAGTCTCTGATAGTTCAAAGATGTTTTCTGTTTTGACCTTCAATATATAGAGGTCAATTCAAGTCATGGAGCTTTTTTTTTCCCCTTAAATTTTTGTTATTTTTTCCTAGCCTTTAACTATGTCATTAACTGTGAACATTTCTACTATCCACAACAGTTTTGAAGCTTCCTAAAGGCTTGATTCTTAACTCTATGAGCTACTTGACAATTTATAAAGCAGTTTACAGACATGTAAAAGTGGTCCTCTAACTTGAAATCCCAGAAGAATGAGTATGGAAAAGTAGAGATGAATCGCAGTCTCTGTATCCTGGTTTTTTTGTTTGTTTGTTTGGTTGGTTGGTTGGTTTTTTTATGTGTATCTTCTACAATTGTGGATATAGAGAAATGTCCACAGAAAGAAAACAGAAAAGAAAAAATAGTGTGATATGCTGGATTCAGATATGCCAACACTGGCGTGTACGTAATTACAAAAATCTACATATTTTAAAAGTACCTGGGTAATTGAGGGGATGTACACCTGTACAAGGAAGCTGTATTTTGTTTTCATTACAAGATTTTGGTAGGGGGGTAATACAGGGGTGGCTTATGTGAGAACCTTCTAGAAGCTTCCCTTGTGTCCAATAGAGTCAACACTACCTGGCTCCAAGATGGACCTACTGCTGGCCAATGCAGAGCCCATCAATGCCTCTGTGATAGTCAAAGGGAAAAGAATTGCACAAAGGCAACTGCAGCTGCTTAGAGGAGTGAGAATACACGAGATCAATAACTGCAGACACCAAAGTTAGTGAAGAAGGAAGGGGGGGAATGTTCCAGGTGCTGGAGCACATATTCCTCTGGTGAAGACCACAGTGAGGCAAGCTGTCCTCTTGAAGCCCATGGAGGTCCACAGTGGAATAGATATCCACCTGCAGCCTGTGGAGGACTCCAGGTCACAGCAGATGGATGCACCCAAAGGAGGCTGTGACCCCCCTGAGAGCCCCACACTGGAGCAGGCTCCTGGCAGGACCTGTCACCCCATGGGGAGCCCACACTGAAACAGTCTTTTCCATTAAGAGCTGTATCTCGTGAAGGGGCCCCACTCTGGAAAAGTTTGTGAAGAACTCATGTTAGGAAAATTCACAGAGGACTGTCCCATGGGAGGGACCCTGTGCTGGAGCAGAGGAAGAGTGTGAGGAGTCCTCCCCCTGAGGAGGAAGGAGCAGCAGAGACAACATATGAACTGACCACAACCCCCCTTCCCCATCCTATGTGATGCTCGTGGAGATGAGGCAGAAAAATCAGGAGTGAAGCTGATCCTGGGAAGAAGGGCATGGATCAAGGGGGCAAGGCACTTTAAGATCTTGCTTTTATTTTCTAATGATCCTACTCTGATTTGATTGGTAGAATATTAAATTAATTTCCTCAAGTTGAGACTCTTTTGCCCATGACAGTAAACAGTGAGTGAGCTCTCTGTGTCTTTACCAATGCACGTGAGCCTTTTATTATATTTTCCTCTCCTCTGTCTGGCTGAGGAGAGGAGGAGGAGAAGGAGGGACAGAGAAGCTTTTCTGGGAAACTGGTGTCCATCCAAGGTCAACCTACTGCAGAATCTAAAAATCATAACTGGAAAAATATTCTGAATTTAATGCTTTTCTAAAAATGATACACTGATTGTACCAAGTACTTATAATTCTTTTACTAGAAATAAAAATGTGTGATTTGTTAGAAAATTCATGAAGTAGAGGGTTAGAATTGCACACACACACACATGTATATATGCATATGCATATATAAATATGATACATATATCAATCCTATTTTTTCTGTCACTGTGGACTGCAAGGTTTTTGATAAAGTTCATTTTTTTTTTTTGTTTGCTTTTTATATCAAAAAAATTGTAAGGATTTATTTACTAGGGTCTTTAATAAATAAAGTCTGAAAAAAATTTTGTATAGAGGTTTGCTGATCTTTCCCTCACGCTCTTTTTTCCATTGCTTCTCTGTATGTGACTTGGTGATGTAAAAATATAATGACCTTAGTGTCTAAGTGACTTTTCTGAGCAGGGAAAGTAGTGATTTCATGGGATGACTAAGTTCAAGATTCTATCTCCTTGAAATTTGTTTCCAGGATGTTAACTGCAAAGCAAGTTATATATAGCAGTAAATGCATGCTTAATTTGTGCAGAAATCATGGTGTGATGAATACAATTAAGAGCCTCAGAGGGAATAATTATATTACTGCATAAAGCTGGTGGATCTCAAATTGCTTGGTGCCTGGACTTTAAATTGGCCTGCGTTCCTGTTGTGAAAGTCATTCATAGTAGTAACAAAACTGCAGTCAGAAATAGGGTAGTTTCAAAGTCATATAAGTATGTTTACTCATTTGCTGAAAATGACAGAGCCTCGAAAATGGAAGAAGCATTTAGAAGTAAATGAACAAAAAGTTAATTCCATTAAAAATATGTGCAATCGATTACGAAAATAAAATATAATAAACAGTGTACATCAAAGCATTGTTTCATGCAACAACAAATCTTATAGAAATTATAAAATCTTAATGACTACATTATCATTCATACATACACAAGTAGCATAATGTAGTTCTTACTTGGTCTTTCCAGTTCATCATAGGTACTTCTAAGATGCTTTAATGGAGATCTATAATTGAATTTAAAGCCACAAACATAGCATAAGTCTAAAATTTGACTAGCACACAGTTGACCCATGTCAGAGGGTCACAGTCCTCACTTGTATGAGGGATGAAGATGAGAATGAAGGATTCTTCTATCATCTTTACAGCCAAACACAATTCAAAACGCTGACATATGGTCATATGACCTAAAGTATTTTTCATAATAAAGACAATCTTCTATCATTGCAAAGGTAGTTAGTTGTTCAATGACTTTTTGAAGATCTAGAAATAGTATTAGAAAATGCTGACTTGACTCTGTGACCTAAGTCAGAAGTCCCTGAGCATCAGCTGCTGCAGTCCATTTAAGGTTTTAAGTTTTTTAATTTGTTCGACATAATTTAGCATTTGATAATAATTTTGGTACTCTTCTTCTTATTATGCCTGTCAAACATTCAACAGGAAAAGTCAAATTGAGTGTGTTACACGAGAAAAACAAGTAACAAATAAATAGTGACTGGTTCTAAGGTCAATAGCTGTAAAATATTACTCAAGGGGATGGTGGTGCAGGGGGGTGGATTACTGAGATATGAAACTGTGATTATGACGTGACAATAAAGGTTATGGGCATTATCCCTCAATTGTGGTAAATTTTCTTTTCCCTGTACAGTATTTTTAAAAACTCTTACTTGGAAACTAGATGTTATTTACATTTGATACATTTCTATTTATCTGAAAAAAGGTAATGTCACAATGACTGCTTCATCAGACACCTTCTTCAGGTGAAAAGATAAATGCATGATTTTAAGAATAATTGTTTTTTGGATAATGATATAGAACACAGACATTTGAGCAATAAAACTTGAGCCATAAATTAAATGGCTCAAGGTTTGTGCATTTTAAGACATCATGGTAATGCTGGTAACATCAGAACAGCACTCGGAACAGAGTATGACTTAGCTATACCAGGATTTCCTAATAGTGTCCATTGCCATTATTTAGAGTGTTTCCCGTGTGAAATCAACAGTGAATGAGACGTTATTTATGGATTTCATATTAGAATTTTTTCTTTATCAGGTCAAATTTGATGTTTGCTTGGATTTCATGTTTCTGTAAAAGTTTTATTCAAAATGTGGGTTGTGGTAACAGGAAGCCTGTCTCAGTTTTCCTCAACTTTTAATGCACTTAGAAATTTAAAGTATACAAGCATGTTGTTTGTATACCAACAAAAAAACCAACAAAAAACCAATCCAAAACCCTATTCATATTAATTATACTATAAGTTACTTTTTCTGTATGACTATATTTTACTATTTTAGAAAGAGGAAGTGTGAAAAGTATACACAATATGTTTACATTTTATCATCAGAACAATGTTGATATTTCAGATAATATTTATCATCATGTCTAAAGGGGTGTAGGCATTATTACACATAATGCTGCCTTTATTGCAACAAAAATATATGAAAAATGAATATATTTATTATTATTTATATTTATTATTTTTATATAGTATAAAAAAAAAAAAAAAAAAAAAAAAAAGGATGGGGAGTATGGGGAAAGGTTGGGACTGGTACAATGGTATGGTATATTATTTCCGTTGACTAAATTGACCATAGTCTTGCTAACTCCATTTTTTTTCTAATTCCATTGTTCCAGTCCAATCTGAAGTATAGTGTTTGAGCCATAGAAGAGCTGCTTTGTACACCTGTACTCAATCCTCACCTTTCTAGACTTTGAAGGGATTAGTTTAATATTATTGTTCCTGGGTGTAGGTCTTTTTTATTTTATTTTATAAGCAGGTTTCCTAATTGAATTATATTTGTGCATAATCCTTCCCAGTCTTTACTTGCACAAACTCTGACCATTTCCACTGTTTCCTTTCCCCGGAACTTGAAAATTGTGACTGAAAAAAACCCAAACATAAAGCGTTAAGTTCTAGTGCCATCAGCCTATCTTATTCATCCCTTTTTCATCTGCTTGCTCCTTCTACTGGAGAAGATGGCCAAAGCAACATGCTATCTACCTTTATGCCTATAACCTTATTTTCTCTCTTCCCGCATCATCACAGAGGAAAAAGTGTTGACGCTACAGTCCTTAGAAAAAGATGAATAAAAATTGTTGTGTGCAGCATCCATTTAGTCACGGTTTTATTCAACACCTTTACATGGTCAAACCTTACTTCCAATGGGACTGTTAAGGAAACAATGATCTCCAGATGAGCCATAGAAAATGCAAAATATCACAAGTAAAACCATGCTTTCAACCAAGGCTTCCTTTAAAGACAAATAGAATACAAATTATATCCACATGTTGGCTGGCATGTTGATTTCAAGATTGCTATAACCACTCTTGATAATTCAAACTGACCACAAGAACTCCTTTAAAAATATTCTAGAGGGTGCATTTTTATTTTCCCTCTCTTTTTTTAACAAATTCAGCTACAAGTAAAACCTTCTAATGACTTTTAAAAAAAACATTAAGTGGCAAGTATATTGTAGGAATATATATTTTAACAAATATCCTCTGTATCTCAGTATAGGATAGTTTTTGCCTTCATTTCTGAAAGGTAGTCTTAGTGCCCAGATGTTAAACCAGAGAGATTTCTTTTCCAACAGTAGCATCTGGCTCATTGGCAGTCTCTACTTGCTGTTTTGTTGGCTTCACTGCAGTTGTCTTTAGGCTGTGAAATCATTAGGATACTGATGTTATATCTTATTCACTAGAATCCCATAGCTATTAGCTCACTCCTGTTTTTTGTATTGTAGCATTTCCAAAAAACTCAAAATAACAACAAGATTTCTCCCAAATATCTCTGCATGAGCTGAAAGCAATGGGGAAAAATCCAAATTATTTATCCACAGATGAGGCAAAATGAGTTCGTTTCAGAACAGACTGGGAAAGTGATAACAGCGAAACAATAAGAGGTAATATTTATATAATGTGATTCAGATTTCCAGTACATTAAATTTCATTTCAAACAAATTTTTGATAAATATCTTCCTTTCCTCCTCAAACCAGATTCACATACCCTACTCCTAGAAACACCTTATAAAAGAGATGATGTTTTAGTTCATAAATGTTGGATGAAGCTTTTAAATGACCGGTTGATGGTTATCTAATGATTTTATGAAAAAATGTTTTGCTATACACTTAGCTTATGAGATGACACTGCACAATGTGGTTTAGAAAATATTAGAATTGTTACAAAGAAATTTTGTTTTGTGTTGTGCTTAGGGTATGAGAGGAATTTTGTTTCTTACAGTGATATACAGAATCTTTTTCACCTTTAAAACTTTCTCCTAGGTCCTATTGAAGGTATGAATATTTCATTCAATTTTTTTTTGGCATTTCATATGTAATTCTGACATATGGAAATGAGTCTTTCCTGTTGTATTTCTAAATATACATACAACCTGTGGATGTAGATATCAACACTGTCTTCTTTCAGATTCTCAAAATCTTAGCTATTATTTTAAATAATTAAATAATAGTTTCCAAAGCTTAAAAAGATTAAAAGACTATGACTCTCAAGCTGCATTTTGGATCCAAATTACTGGTTATCCATATCTCTACTATTTAATAATAGAAAAGATAGAGTTAATGTAAGTGACACAGATGGCAAAAGGTGCCTGCTGAACTAACAGGAACAGTGGAATTGGACCTGTATAGGTCAGCCCACCTGTAATGTATAAGCTCAATACTCATTGCTCACATCAATTGTTTCTGATGGTACCATATGTGTTTTAATGCCTAGGAGATATACAGCTTTCCATGAAACTTTAACATAATAGTGTTTAGCTGTTGGAATATTCGTTTGTATTTTTGTGCTGAGTTTGTCACACACACACACTCTTAAGAAATTAATGTTGCTGGAGTTATTTGCCTTTAAATTAATCATTCATCCCTTTGTAAAGATACAAGACTATTACTTGATATGTATCCAATTTGTCTTCTAATTTATGAAAGTCTAATGATACTGCATTATTTTTATAAAGTTAATCAGGACTTTAATGGGACAGCCGTGTTCATATTGAGTGTGTTGGGTTTTTTTCTTTCACTATAATGCATGTCTTCAACAAACTGATTATGCAGTGTAACAATGCATTCACTAATTAGAAAGTTATTACTACATCTATAATTGGCTGGAATTCTAGCTTTTTAAGTTGCATTTTAACATGATTTCAAATAGAAGATAGAAATAAAATAAAAATTAAAAAAATACGCATCAAGTTACAGCAGGGTGCTTGATCTATGGGCACCTGGTGATGTATTTGTTCACATATGCAAAGTAAACACAAGATGACTTCATATAATACCTCTGAGACTTGATACCTTCTTTTACTTTTTTTACATAGATGTGAGAAGCTCGTGCTGAGGACCAAGAAAATAATGTCAGTTTTTGTTGGACCTGGAAGGCAGTATGTTACACATTTTTAGGTTTGTTTCTAGTATGAACTTCGCATGCAAATTCAAATCATATTTCCTTTCAGAGCAAAAACAGAATAAACCCTATTATTATGAATAAGGAATTTATATAACAATATAATGTTAACAAGTCCAAATGTTGCTATATTAAAAGAGCTGATTTATCTATTTTATTTAATTTTAATATTTTTCCTTTTCCTTTTATTGTTTTACTTCAAGGAAACTGAGAACTACACCTTCAAGAAGAAACTGAATCTATGTAATATCTACCTATAATCTGAATATTCTGGTCTCAAAACTATTCTTATAATTAATGTTTATTTCAACATATATTTCAAAAATCTAGAAATACTTATTAATACTGCAGGCAAAAATGGCAAATACATCTACATTAGAATTAAAAAAGTGTAGTGTCATGAAAGGTAGGCAGCAAATGTTTAAGTCAAATTTTCTTCAGCATCACTGGACCTTTTTAGCATCACTAAAATTATAAGTGGGTCCTAAACAGCTAAATGTGTATGATTTAGCATCTGCACTACCTAAAAAATTAAGTGCTTCACCCAAGATCTTTGTGAACTTGAGATTGTCAGTTCTGAATTAAGGTTGAAAATCACTGATCTGAGATGCAGTTTCAGGACTTTTTCTAGTTTTTTGAATAACCATTTAATGCAAAATGCATAAAAGAATAATGGAAAAAAATTATGATCAAGGCATGCCTCCTTCACAACTTAGTGGCTGAAAATTAACATACTGATTCTTTGTTTTATACTCTAAATTCAAAACCATGAAAAGGTCACAGATGTCTGATCAAATACAGGATAAATCATATCAGCTATATCTTATATCTTTATTAAATAAAAGACACCATATCATTATATTTTTTTACACTTCAGAAAGAGAGGTGGAGACAAAATTGTTCTTATTAATGGAATGGGGTTCATTTCCAGATTTTGGACACCTAAACCTAAATGCATAAATTTTGATCTTTGAATCTGAACAAGGTGTTCAAATATCTGTGATATGTGACACAGATCTGCTTAGTACCTGAAAAGCTTTTGGAGGCATATATCTATATTTTTGAAGACTTATATTTTGAAATAGACCTATACATCTGGTCTTCTTCAGGGTACAATTTGGGAATAAGATTCAGTTATCTGTTGCCTGAGATGTCTTCTTGAAGTAGGCAACTAAGAATCCGCATGAAATTGGAGGTCTTTTAGACCTCTAATTTTGGGTCAAACAGGTGTCTTTTATGTCAACTTTTTTCTTAAAATAAGCATGACCTCACTAGGCTAAAGGGTCCTTGGTATCACTGATGGCTGGTCAATGGCTCATTTAATTACTGAGCATAATTATAGAACACTAACTAAAAGGACAGCTTATGAATCTATGTAGCACCAACTTCCACTAAGAATATGGTAACGTGTCAAGATCTTTTTCAGTAAAATGTTCTGCATGTGTGTGTTACCTCCGTTACATGCACTACAAGGGTCACATTTGTCATTAAACACTAGGAATTACTTTACTGCAGGTTATCTGTGTTCTTTTCATAGAATCATAAAATAGCCAAGGTTGGAAGGGACTAGTTTCAACCCCTCTGCATGGGCAGGGACACTTTCCATGATGCTCAAGGTCCCATCCAACCTGGCCTTGAACACTTCCAGGGAGGGGGCAGCCACAACTTCTGTCTCAGTATCTCACCACGCTCACAGGAAAGAATTTCTTCCTGATGTCTAACCTAAATCTCCCCTCGTCAGGTTTTAAACCATATTGCCTTGTCCTCTCACTACACAACCATGGAAAAAGCCCTGCCCCAGCTTTCCTGTAGGCTCTTTCAGGTATTAAAACACTTTATAAGGTCACCTCGTAGCCTCCTCTTCTCTAAGCTGAACAACCCCAATTTCTTATAGCCTATCCTCAAAGATGAGGCACTCCAACCCTCTGATCCTTTTTTGCTCTATTTTTTGTGCCTCTATCTAACTTTTGATTTATTGAAATCTTCTCTAACTCTTCAGCAATGTTTCAAATAGTTACAAATTCCTGCATAGAAATGGAAAAAGGTATTAGCAGGCTCTAAGATCTGGTTCTGTACCTGACATAATGCGATATCACTTAAGAACTACCATAAGCATGCACTCTGAATTACCAAGTAATCTATGGTGGGAGGAATCCTCTTTTTTTTTCCTAATCTCAGCCTACATATTACTGGCAAGTCCAGAATCTCTTGCCATACCTTGCATCGTGAAAACAAGGAAACTACTAAAAAAAAAAACAAAAAACTTCACACACATCCTTTGTTTTTCTCGATAAATTTTTGGAAGGGGATTTTGTTTCTGTTTGGGGAAGAACCTAGATGTGAGTTTTAAGGACTTGCTGTCTTGTTTTGGCAGGCAGCAGCAACCCTGCACTACTGTTCTTTAGAAGATGTTATTATAACAGACATTACTCCAGTGAATTTGGCAAGCATAGCAAATTGAGAGAGATGCTGCTGCATCTTTTGGCACTAGCATGCAGCTTAGATTTACAGTCTCCTGATGTCTCTTTTATTTACTTATTTTTTTTTCCCCTTTCCTTTTCTTTCCTTTCCTCCACCCTATTACTATTATAAACATAAATCAAGACAGTTTGGACCCTTGGTGCCAACCTAAATTTATCTTGTTCCTTGCAAATGAACTCTATGCTTCATCTTGTTGATTGGGGCTGGGGAAGGCCTGCTTAAAACAGTTTGGTACATTCCTAACAAAGTCTGAAGGGAAAAGACCATGTTCAGCTCCTGTTACTGCTTTCAGGAACCTCCTTTTTCTCTCGGGGATTCATCCTGGCATCTCTTTGGATTAATGAGTAAAATATTAGAGAAAAAAAACTAAAAAATTAAAAAAAAAAAAAAAAAAAAAAAAGAAATTCAGACACTTTTGATCATGTTTAAACCTGTCCTTTTTTTTAACTTTTTAAAGTAAAATAAAATATAGCCTTCCAAATGCTGTTAACAAAGTGTTCGTTTTTACCTCCCTCTTTTTAAGTCTCTTAAATACTATTCAACAAAATGAAGCAGGCATGGACATTTGAAGTCAAAAAAGGGTTTAAAAAAGTATGGAAACTTTCTCTCATTACATGCCTTATTTTTCCTTGTAATTTTAACTATGTTGAAAATAAAATGTGTATTTTAAACTTCTGAAAAATAAAGTATCTTTGTGTATGTTTCTTATTAAATAATACTATGGACCTTGGGATGTTCTTGTTTCCATATTAGACATTGTTAAGAGCCATCATTATTCAGACCTAACATACATTTACAGTCTAAGCCCCTACAAAAATTTGTCATGCAGAGGCTCCTCAGGGAGAAAAAAAATTTAGCTGTTTCTGATGAGGTAGAGCTTTGGTGACATATGAGAAAGTAATAAACTTTCTCATTTACTTTTCCTCATCTAATTTCTTACATAAGAGTTCAGGCTTCCAAATGTTTATCAAAATACTGAAGAGGTAAACAGGCCAAAGGCATATTATCAAAAGCAAAACAGCAGGTTACAAATTAACTTAGTGCTTGCACAGATTGCAGTTCCTAAACATTTCACATGCATCTCTAGCTTTTTGCATTTTATACATCAACAAAACTACCCGTAAAACTCAATAATCATAAATTGCAGACCATTCTAATGTTATATGCCCTAGAAATAATAAATTTTTATAAGATTTCCCATTGTATATTGTTTGAACATACTACTGAATGAGGTGGAAATGGAAGGTACAACTGGATGCATCTAATCATTTGTAATTTTTTGAAGGATAGACTTCATGCTTCATGTTTCCTTATTCAAACTTTTAGATTTTGTTGATAATATGAAGAAGGATTTTATGCAAAGGAAATTTTTTCTGAAGGAAGCTTTTTTTTGTGTGGTATGTGGTTTTTGGTTACATTATTTGCTGGACCAGTGAACTCATTTTCAAAAAAAAACATAGCTCCAGAAGATATAAAACACAAGGCACCATTTCAAGGAATTTCATAGTTAAGGAACTTGGTGTTTACTGAGTGTGTAAAAACATTAAAAGAATCGGCAGGCCATGGTATTAAGCGATAGCTGACATCTGTTATGGAATATGGAAATAAGTAGGTACCTAAAAGAGCTATATTTTTTGTTTGTTTGTTCTTTAAGGTTATGTCCTTACACAAGTATTTTATTGATGTTAAACCTTCTATCACCTTCTGTTACTCAGCATCTGGTACAATTCTCTGCTCCCAGGAGCAGAGGTGTAAAAGAATCACCTGGAATATTGATGAATTTCACTGAACCACCACTTTTTCTCTGCAAGATTAATGGTAAACAAATACATGTATGGAAAATAAAATTTTAATAAAAAATTATTTTAATAAATCAACACTCTGTGCAATGTAGATACAAATTAGGCAAGCATTTAGTCACAAAGAATAACAAATGTTACATTTCAGAGTAACTTTCTGTAACTAGCTGAACTAAAACTTTGATCCCCAGAGCTCCTTTGACTTCATATTTTTAAGGTGTTTAGGCAATTCCAACTGACTGAAGGCATTGGAATTGAATTTATCTGTATTTAAATGCAATTCAAACTGGACCAAGACCAAGAACTACAGCACAGGTTCACACCATCCACAGATGCTAAAAAGATGACACTAAAAGATTGTGAGAATAACCCTGAGGTAGATGTAGAAAAGCATTCAAAGAGTGTTATGTTTTCTTTTCTGGGAAGAATGGGTTCTAAAATATTGGATAGCCTCCACTAAAACAGCAGAGGAATCAATCTAGGAAATTACAGAACAGCAAGTTTAAATTCAATACCTAGTAAATTGCTAGAACATTTATTAAAGCAGTCAGTATGTAAGCACCTAGAGGAAAGTAAGGTGATAAAAAGTAGGCACCATACAGCAGTTACAGAGAAATCATGCCAACTTAACAATGTCTTACTTTTATAAGCCTGAGTAAATTAAGGAAATGTTTCCAGCACACACTGCATCTCAAGAAAAATCCTGCACAGTATTCTCATATGGCAATTAAAACAAAAGGAGGTTGAAATATTACATTATGAACACATAACCAACATTAGGATTGACATAAACAAATAATGTTTACACTTCGTTCCTAGATGGAAGGACTGCTGTTGGAATGATTTTCTCAAGAGATATATTGTGGGTTTTTTATATGTTATTTTAAATTTTTTCCTCATTATTTACTAATAACTGGAAAAGGATATGTATTTGTAGTCAACGCGAAATCCTTTTTACATACAAGTATTTTTTGTTTGCTTTATCTGAACAAAAACCAAAGTTTAATCTCCATCTCCAGTTTCCTCCGACTTGAAAGATAAATAACTATCATTTGCATTGTACAGAGAACAGAGGAAAAATCAACTCAAAACCATCTTTGAAATATTGCTAACACAGGCCTGGAACACCTGCCCACCTCGCTGTCAATGCACACACCACATATAACTGACTCTTTTCACATGGAATTAAATCCAAGTTTAGAAATAAAAATCTCTTGTCCCACTGTTGATTGTCTATGAATTCTAAACATTTTTTCAGTTTTAATAAATACAGGTAAAGGATGTACAGTCTTTGAGCTTTGTGGGACTGAAATAATACACAGTTGTATCCTTTTTGCTGCTCTCCAGTATCTGCATCCACTCCTAGGAAAAACAACATACTGAAGAAATAATACAGATTTCTACACAAAGGTGAGGAGTTTTATTAGTTCTGCATATGCTGGACCAAATCTGAGCCATTAATTCCACACTTTTTCCTTTACACTTAAATTCTGGTCATTTTAGTCAGTTGTCAAGACTTGTAACTCGGTCTTAGCATTTTGCCTGTATAATTAACTACCTCGTCAAAATTCTCAAAAACACAGTTTAGAGACACCCATTATGCCAGGTAAAAGCCAGCATAAAAATGAGAAGACCAGTCCACAGACAGCGGAAAGAAGTCTAGCTAGAATATACCAGAAGGCTTACTAGTTTCCATAGAGTTCCAGGCCTGACATGTCCCTATGCTTTAGAGTCAAGCTGTGCTGAAAATAATTTCTAGACACTAGATTATTACATGATGGAGAAGTCAAAATAGTCTCTGCAAAAAGCACTGGGTCTATGTAATTTAACTTAGACTACAAATTTATTTTCAACAATAAACAAGTTTGTTTACATCCGGTTATCTAAATGGTGGAACATGTCCTCCCTATATTTAATGAACATCCGGTCAAAGGAAATACAACCAGTGCAATCCATACAGACTGCTGAACACAGCCTAAAGCACAGACTCATAGGTTGTTAAGTACCTCTCTCAACTTTACCAAATAAAATGAATGTAAGCACAATTCAGCAGTAGTAATAGAAGGTAATCTAGGATAGATACATCGCTGAAATGTTTATGTATGGACAACAAAATCCTTTTGCTTGTAGGGAAGCAGACTATAATGGAATCTTAGAAATAGAGCCCTCAGGCAGACATTTTAATCCAGAGGCCTACATATGAGTGTCTACAATCCTGAGCTCTCATTTTCTCCTGCCTCCACTGTGGGGCTCAATTCACTGCTATGACAGAAGCAAATAGCACCAGGTCACAGAATCACAGAAAGTTAAGGCTTGGAAAGGACCTTGAAATACTATGAAGTCCAACCCCCCTGCCAGAGCAGGGTCGCCTAGAAAAGGTCATGTAGGAAGATGTCCAGAAAGGTTTCAAATGTCTCTGGGGAAAGAGACTCCACAACCTCTCTGGGCAGCCTGTTCCAGTGCCCTGTCACCCTCACAGTAAAAGAATTTCTCCTCATGTTTATATGGAACCACCTATGCTCAAGTTTATATCTGTTGCCTCTTGTCCTGTCACTGGGCATTACTGAGAAGAGCCTGGCTCTGTCATCCTGGCAGTCGCCCTTTGCACATTTATAAACATTAACGAGGTCACCCCTCATTCTCCTCCAAGCTGAAGAGACCCAGCTCCCTCAGCCTTTCCTCATAAGGGAGATTTTCCACCCCTTAATAATCTTGGAGGCTCTGTGCTGGACTCTTTCAAGCAGTTCCCTGTCCTTCTTGAACTGAGGGGCACAGAACTGGATGCAATATTCCATGTGTGGCCTCACCAGGACAGAGTAGAGTGGGAGGAAATCCTATCTCAACCTACCAGCCACACTGTTTTTAATGCACCCCAGGATGCCATTGGCTTTCTTGGCCACAAGGGCACATTGCTGCCTCATGGTCATCCTTCCATCCACCAGCATTGCCAGGTACCTTTCTCCTTCACTACTCTCCAATAGTTCAGTGCCCAACCAGTACTGATTCTTGGCGTTGTTTCTATCCAGATGTAAGACTCTATACTTGCCCTAGTTGTAACCCATTTCATTTTTCCCTGCCCAACTCTCCAGCCTGTGTAAGTCCCCCTGAATGGCAGCACAGCCTTCCTCTCAGCCAGCCCTCTCAGTTTTGTGTCATCAGCAAACTTGATGAGAAGACACTCTGTCCTATCATTGAGGTCATTGATAAAGATGTTGAGCAGGACTGGACTCAGCACTGATCCTTGGGGGCTCCACTAGTCACAGATCCCCAGCTGGACTGCACCACTGATCACCATTCTTTGGGCTCTATAGTGTTGTCAGTTCTTAACCCATCTCACTGCAAATTCTTCTACCTCACATTTCCTGAGCTTGCTCACTAGGATGTTATGGGAGACTGTGTCAAAAGCCTTGTTAAGGTCAAGGTAGACTACACCACTGGTCTCTCTGCATCTACCCATTCAGTCACAACATCACAGAAGGCTATCACATTACTCAAGCATGATTTCCCCTTGGTAAATCCATGCTGACTTCTCCTGATAACCTTCCTCTTCCAAGTGCTTAGAGATGACCTCCAGAACGAGACAGTCCATCATTTTTCCAGTGATGGAGGTGAGGCTGACTGCTCTGTAATTGCCTGGATCTTCCTTCTTGCCCTCTGAAGACTTCAGTGACACTGGCTTTCCTCCAGTCTTCTGGCACCTCTCCTGTTTTCCATGATCTTTCAAAAATGATGGAGAGTGCTAGGGCTATAACATCAGCCAGCTCTCTCAGAAATCTTGGGTGCATCCTATCAGGGCCCATAGACCTGTATACATTCAATTTGAATGACTGATCTCTAACCCAGTCTTCATTGACAAATGGTGAGTCTGAGGTGTTCTAGATCTTTCATCTGCTGTACAGCTACCATAGCAGAAGGCAACTGGTACATCTGTGAACTGCTCTTTCAGTTACTCTAGAGTGTCTTAAATAACGTGAGTTGTCTCTGCATGTAAATCAGTCAAGCCAGATATATCTTCATAAAAGTTTACCTATACACCAAGGAAATAAATAAGCACTCCAGGTTGCAATTCATATCTTCTCATTTACACATGTAAGTACATGAGAAAAATTGTACTTCAGTATTTCCTATTTCTTTCCACTTAGAACTTATTTTTATAGCATTCCTCAGAGCTTCATAGCAGCACTTCTAATGCAGTACTCCTTACTCACCTTTGTCTCAGAAAATGCAGTTTCCTATAGTCTATAAATGCATTTGGTTTCTGAACTGACAGTTTAGAAATACGAGCTTCCCAGACCTCGTTTGGGCATCCATCCAGTAGTTCATCACATGATATGGATGTAGCTGACCTGCTAAAGGTATTTTGTATTCACATCATTTAATCACATTTTGTTTTAAGTAAATTAGCCCACTGGTCCCTCACATGTTATATCCATTACATAGATTCATCTTGTGATGCTAGTGCTGTTAAATTGCCAGTAGCTGCTCTTATTGTCTTTGAGGTTATTAGGACTTAGACAGTAATTAAACAACATGTCAACTCCACTAGTGTTTCAACATATAGTAAAAGAATTTATAAGAAGACTGAACATAGCTCCAGTCTAATGGTTAGAGCACTTGGGTAAGTTTCTCAAGTATGTGCATTGGACCTTACATGGACTAGCCTGAGCAATGTAGCATAATTTAAACTTGGGCTTTTAGTCTCAAGCATTAATCTATATGATTAATTATTATTCATCAAAATCAATAGCAAAAATAGAAAGCATTTAGAGGTAATGGTATCATTGCTACATAGCTTCAGAATGGATTCTGGTTGGTTTGTTCCCTCATTATTAAAACTATTTTCTTTTAAAAAGTCATTGAATCATACAATCATATAGCTTGGAAAAGACCTTTAGGATCATCAAGTCCTACCATTAACTTAGCACTGAACTCATCACTAAACTATGTCCCTGAAGCACCACACCTGCATGTCTTTTCATTACTTTCAGGGATGGTGACTCCACCTCTTTCCTGGGCAGCCTCTTCCAATGTTTGACAAACCCTTCTTTGATTCCTTCTTTGAAGAAATCTCTCCTAATATCCAATCTTAACCACCCTGTCACAACTTGAGGCTATTTCCTCTCATCTGATCACTTGCTACTTGGGAAAAGAGACTAACACCTACCTCATCACAATCTCTTTTCAGGTAGTTGTAAAGAGCAATAAGGTCTCCCCACAGCAGCCTTTTCTACGAGCTAAACCACCCCAGCTTATAAGAGCTCCTTCTCATTAGACTTGTGCTCTAGACCCTTCACCAGCTTTGTTGCCCTTTTTTGGACACACTACAGTACCTCAAAGGGTTATTAAAAGAGTCATTAAAAAGGAGGTGGGCTGAGCAAGAAGGTTTGGGGCATCAGGAAGGAAGATGAGAACTGACAGAGTTCTGTATTCATATATCTATGGGCTGAGAAAAAAAAAAAAAAAGGAAATGGAATAATAAGTGATTTATTATGGGAGAATATGTAACCAGATAGGTCCCAAAAAGTATTTTATTTATTTTATTTTATTTTATTTTATTTTATTTTATTTTATTTTATTTTATTTTATTTTATTTAAATTTTTTTTTTCTTTTTTTTTTTTCTTTTTTGCTTAATGCTATTTATTTTTTGCTGTTTCCCTTAATGCTGTTCATGGTATGCAATGGGGGTGGCATAGAAGGACTTCTGGTTAGTGACCTGTGTCATCATAAGCACAGTAGCATTAGCAGCCAACCCTATCCTTGACATTGCTTGTGATGTTCTGTCCATTCTGTGGGAATGCGTTGTACAGTTGTGCATCTGTTGCATAACTTTGCAAATACACTACAGCTGACCTCAAAGAAACATTTTGTAAGTAATTTTAAGGATGGACGTTCCTATACAGTGAACCTGGATTAGTTACATGAAAAAAAATTATAGTATATTTGGGCTATATTTGATAGCCTGCTCTCCAATTATTTTGGTGCATTGAGGTTCACTGTTGCTAATCAGATAAGCCAAGTAATGGTGCTGTTTAACTTCTAATCGCTAGGGAAATATTAATTGAATATTGAAAGAAGAAGAGCGAAAAAGTAAGTGTGACTGTTCAAATACAAAACATACTAAATATGTTAGAAAATGCTTTGTAGTTCAATCAACTGTTCCATAAATTTAGTGATCCAGGAGTTCATAATAGCCTGGTTCAGTTGCCTAACCATAAGTACCATCTTAGATCATTAGAGTGTCCAACCTGAATTTTAACTCCCATTTTGGATGGGTACAGTTCTGCATGAACTGTGTCATATCTGTCAGCCCTACACAGACTTTTAGTAGCAAAAAACAACGCTGGGTTTGATCAGCCTATTAGAGATTTTAATGGAATACAAGGGGAATAAATCCACTAATAAAAAGGTAGACATAGATACAGGCTGCTATTAAGTTTTGTAGTTCACTATTAACTTTCTGCTATTTATTTCCCTTGAAAGGGAATAAACCAAGTATTATGAAATTTTTACTTTATTCATATATATATTCATATTTCCCCCTCTACTCCACTTTCATGAGACCCCACCTGAAGCACTGCATCCAGTTCTGGGTCCCCAGAATAAGAAGGACATAGAGCTCCTGGAATGTGTCCGGAGGAGAGACACTAAAATGATCAGAAGCATGGAGCACCTCCCTATGAAGACAGGCTGAAGAAATTGGGGCTGTTCAGCCTGGAGAGAAGGCTCTGAGGTGATCTTATAATAACCTTCCAGTGTCTGGAGAGGGCCTAGAGGAAAGCTGGGGTAGGGATTTTTGAAAATATGTGTAGTGAGAGGACAAAGGAAAATGGTTTAAAACCTGAAGAGGGGAGATTTAGGTTCGCTATTAGGAAGAAATTGTTTCCTGTGTGGGTGGTGAAACACTGGAACAGGTTGCTAAGGGAAGTTGTGGATGCCCCCACAACTAGATCATCTAGTTCCAACCCCCCTTCAGGGACAGGGACACCTCCCACTAGACCAGGTTGTTGAAGTCCAATCCAACCTGGCCTTGAGCACTACTAGGGATGGGACATCCACTGCTTCCCTGAGCAATCAGTTCCAGTGACTCTATTGTGAAAATAGGTATTAAATATCTCTCCTATTTTATTGCTTCAGTTTTACATATGGAGCTATAAAAAGGAGGAATTTTTTAACCACTGAAAAGATTACAATCTTAAGGCTAATGAGCCTTTAATTTATATGTTTGTATTATAGACCAAATATTTTCTATCCAATGATACATAATCTATAAATAACATTTTCTATATTGAGTTGGGGTGCTCACTGTCCTTAGAAGCTGTCCTGATCTTTTGCCTGTATTTAAAAAAGAGAGACTATTTAGTAGTATGTTGAGAAAAAATGTTAGACAAATCCCATTAGTTAGTTAAAGAAATATGAAATCTGGTGAAGTTGATCACTATTCAGAAGAGAGAATGGACATTTTCTGGCAATTTTATAAAAGCAGATACAGATAAACCAAAAAGTAGATTAAAAAGCAATCATGAGGTGTCTTTCCTTTAGGAAAAGAAAATAAACTCTTCTGTTGCTCCATTACAGAGGAGGAAGTGGATATTGTAACTAGAAATCGAGGGCATTTTGCCCTAAGTTTTTACAGCCAGCCTTCACAGGGATCTAAAACAATCTTTAAGTCCTATGGAAGTAGACTTACTTAATGAGATCACACAATGAGAAGTTGTCTTTTCTTAGAAAGAAGGAAAGACAGTTGTCACAGCTAAAAAAGAGAGACACTGGGCTACATGCCAAGTAGACTTGTAACAATAAACCTCAGATATAGCATGTAAAAATGAGAGGTGCTGATATGTAAAAATGGGCTCAATAAGATATAAAAGGTATAGCTAGGCACTCTGCAAAAAAAACCCAAAAACCAACCAAACCAAAAAAACCACAAAAACCCTAAACCCTGGTCTCAGAACACAGATTTGTATATCTGTTCTTTTATTAGAAACTTAAAACAGCTATATTATGTAATTCCAAAAGGGGAAATTTAAAAAAAAAAAGTATTTGTTGTGGTCACTGCTGTTTGTTCTAGCTATGGACCCTCTATCAGAAATTAAAGTCAAAGAGAATAAATATAAATGAGTTCAACCACAAGATTGGTCTTCATGATAACTTAAGTTTTCAGAGGGATGTCTGAATAGATATTCAAGAAGAGATCACAAAAACTGTATAGAAGAGCACATTTGACATTCCTGGAAAAGTTTCCTTTTCACAATATGTTTAAGCTATAATCCATCTTGTCAAAAATATGAAAAACTCTATAGGTCACTAATATAAATTTGAGCATCTAGGTCTAAAATGTACACAAAAGTAATATGTAATCAATTTGCATAAATAAAAAGAGTTGAACAGGAGTTCTGGTAAATGAAGGATTGGACTGTTACGCTGGAAAAATAAAACTAGGAAAAGAAGAGAAAGTGTTTTTTTTATTATTTCTGATCTCTATGTATCCTATGTGTATCAAGTTTATGAAATATTGTACAGTTGTTGTTATTTAGATGTGTATATGTTCTACAGAGACTTTGGGAAAAAGCTCTCTGCATACTTAATCTTCTTCATTTAAATACAGAAGCCCAAATACTTTTAATGGTAGCACATAGAATGACAGCCTAGTTAGTTGATGGTGGTGTCCACTTGGACCTCTTGCTTTTCCAGCTAAATGCTCCTCTTAAAGACTTTGTGGGAAGTGAAGAATAGATTTTCTTCAATTAGGTACTAAATGCTTAAAGCAATTATCCCCAGGATCTCCTCTTTCAGAAACCTGACATGATAGCACATCATTTGTAACAGACTAATTCCACAAAACTGGATTGTTACTGAAAACTCAAACTTATCTAAAACCAAACATCCCATCACAGACAAGTATGAAGCTTCATATACATCCTTACGGTATTAGTACATAAATGCAGAATACAGGTGATTCCTCTCTTGCTTTATAATGTAAACCTTAAATGCAGGTACTTATTTTGCTGTTGAGCTTCATGGTTTTATCTTATCCTTATAAACTTAGAATGGTGGCTGGATTGTTTCTAGTAACAAATGGAATACCTGGTGGGTTCTGTATAGTAAATGCAAAATCAAGTGCATGTTTTCTTCTGCTTTCACATGACAAGACAAAGGGCAATGGGCACAAGTTGCTCCTGGGGAGATTCCTATTGAACACAAGAGGAAAATTTTTCACTATGAGGACAGTCAGACAGTGGAATCATCTCCCAGGGAAACTGGTAGATTGCCCCATTTTGGGAAGTTTTAAGCCTCAGCTTGACAGGGTGCTGAGACACCTCACATAAACAATAATGTAAGAAGGGCTGGATCAGATGATCCTTGAGGTTCCTTCCAACCTGACATTCTATAATTCTGTTATATGCAACAGTGTTGGTTATTTGTTAATGTCAAGATCTGGTACACAATATTGGTGTCCCTCTCTCAACAACTCAAGTTCCTTTTATAAGATGAATATAGTCACAGCATCTTTCCAAAGCACAAATCTTATTTCAATTGCCATGGAGTTTTGTGTCTGTCATAGATGATGTGGGAGTTGCAACCCTGAGGTAGCAGCATATTCTGTTCACTTCTGCCCAGGTAATATGTACAATTTTTGAGATTCTCTGCTTCAAGCAAGCAGCAAGACATAATTACTTCTGACAAACACTAGACATGAGTCCACATTTACAGTAAAGACAAATTATCTGGAGGGAGAAAGTAAAGCTGAAATTGCATCCTGCAGCTCTGGTACTGTGCAGCTCAAACATAGAAGAAAAAGGTACTTAATCTGTCTGCCTGAGGAAAACATTTTCATTTGTTAGTTCAGTAGAGGACTAAAGCATCTATACTGGGGGAATGTAACAGTATATAGTCAATAATTATATCAGTTATGATTAAAAGGTAGCACTTTTATTGAGTCTGGTAGGGTTTAAACCTCTAAATATTTGCATATCTTCTGTTACTTCACAAAACCACAGTACTAAACAAATGCTGACATTGTAGAAATTCTAGAAAATTCTAAGAGTTTCTTGTGACTGTGAAGTCCTTACAGAATTATTAAAGAAGATGAAAACAAGAACCCAAACATTAATAAGTGGCTGAATTTAAAAAAAATCATTACCAGTGGGTGGGTGATTTCAATGAAGAGTTAAGGGAGAATTCTTAATTCTAAAGGGACATACAGTATACACTATGTAAAAATAAGAAAACACAAATTAGCTATTGACCATGACTGCTTTCACAATAAAATCTATATTAAACATTAGAACTTTTATTGGGACTGCTACTGAGATTGGTCACAGCAGCATAAGAAAGTCTGTTTATCAACAAATACACTAGGAGAAGAGCAGGAAGGGAAATATAGGGAACACCTTCAGACTGTATATTTTTATTATGAAACAGTCTCACAGTGCCAGTTATTGTTGGTTCAAGGACAAACACTGTGCAAAGAAACTGGGACATACACTGAAGATATACAGGTCAGAGCAAAAAGTACCTCATGGGGACAATACCTGAGAATTCCAGAATCATCAGCTTGCAGGCGACAGCACAGAGTCCATAGAGAATACCTTAACATCTCTACAGCTGTTTAATTTAGAAGTTATTATTTGAATTACTTTGGAAGTGAAAGCAATGTAATATAAAATTGAGCTTGATCCAGAGACCACTGCTTCTGTAATCTCATGGCAGGTTTGTCAGAGGCTACTTAAGAAGGTGAAATTGCAGAAAACTTCAGTATTTCTAAAACATATACTAGGAAAATCCTCACTCCCCTGAGTGCTGTAATGGTGAAGGTAACATATAAGTGTAAACAACATATGTTAAATCCTTATGTTGTGAAACGAGGAGGTCATGCATTATTTGGTAGAGGATGACTGAGAAAGATTCAGCTGGATTGGCAAAGCTTAATGTGTTTGCAGGCTTGAAAATAATTATGGACTCCAGCCCAAAACAAAAATAACTCTTCTGAGTGTTTATACAATGAAAACTGGCTTTAGAATGGCATCAGAATCATAGGCATAACTAGGAGCCATCAGCTTAATGTAGCTGTGAAAAAAAGGCAATCGGGATAGAAATGGTGTCCTAAGCAAACAGAAACTTATTAATGTTATAATTCAACACAGTCTTGAGGCCTTGCCAAGTTATAAAGTGTGTATGGATTTACTTTTTTTTTAATTTCTTAATTAAAATCTTAAAATTTTTCCGGTGTGTGAATCCATCTTCCTATTTCACTAGTATTTCATATTTCACTAAATTACATATTTCACTAATCAGAACAGATATATAAATTTAGCACAGAATACACTGCCATTGTTAAAACACTTGTTGAACTGGTGTTCAGAAAATGTCTCTTTCATCTGTTTGATTTCCTATTTCTACCTTGTAAGAAAAAATGTCACTGTTACCCAGGTTTCCACCAGTTATGACCAGGATTTCTTACCAGCTAATTAAACCATCAGAAGTTTTCACCCCCCCCAGAAACTAGTTATTGCCCTTACTCCTGAGGTGCAGTGACTGAATCAGTGGATACTCAGCCCATTTCAGCACAAAGCCAAGCACAGTAGCTTAAATCACTACCAGATCATAGTATGTTGTATCACTTTGTCAGTGACTAAAGATAGCTTAATGAATCTCATATCCCTGTTTCTTCTCCAAGATATTCTGCCATACAAAACAGTCAAGGCTTTGCTGATATAGCCAAAACAGTAAGAGGGAGGCAGTACTTTCTTACATTTATAATAATGTGATTTTGGCATTTAGGAAATTTCACAGCAGAGATGTGGGCAACTCTCAGGGAAAGTTCACACACCCCATTTGCTTCACATTTGCACTGTTTAGCAGCAAGCTTAAATTTAATTTCCCTTCTTGGTCATGAAGGCTTGCATACCTCTTTTTTCTTACATGCCATTATCCATAGAGAAACTACATTTCCCATGAGACTTTGTAATCTTCCTTCCTTGTGGAAAGTTCCTGTGACTGATGGGGAAAATATGCTCCAAAGAAGAGTTATTAACTAGATTAGTCTGCAGCACGTTCTGAATCATGGTAAAATGTTGGCAGTGATGGATTTATAATTTTTGTGTTACAATTTACATGAAAGGGATAAAATTTTTCATGTGTGAGAATTAGATTTGTTCAATGGCTATACTGAAGGCCTCCCTGAGGCTTGTCTGTGTAGCCATTTGGGTGAGCAGAGCAGTAGGATTTATGAATGCCAGAGTCCCATTCTTCTCACTGTTGGGACTGGACAGGTTTTAGAGTAGGCCATGGATACCACCTAACCAATGCCTCAGCATTTATTCTTTGTGAAAGCTGGTTAAAACACCAGAGAAACACCAACTATTAAAAAAACAGTGATTATGATAATAATAATAATAATTTATTCCATGGGATACTATTACTATTATATTTTTGTATATTTTTAAAATATTTTATATATCTATAATTTATCCCTTGGTAGAAGAACTGCCTCTGTATACAAAGGGAGATACAATTTTCTTGCATGAAGTGTTGTGGAAGTTAGACCTAAAGCAACAGTCTTTGGGAGTCTTTTTCTACCAAGAAAACCTACATTGCTTAAATTATATGATAAATATTTTAGCATTTGTAGTATAAATTTCATATGATTCTAACAGTAATATGTTAATTTCATTTTTAATTCTAATTTTAATTCTATGTAATTTAATTTTAAGTCTATCTTTTTTAAAAAGAAATAAGCAACAAGCATGTGATTTTTGTGTAATTATATTGTATTTACTATGCAATTATATATTAAACAAGTTGTGAATAAAATCTAACTGTATATCTATTTCCAATCTATCCAATCCAAATCTGAAACATAAAAGAGTGACAGAATCGAAAGCATCTCAAGGCTTATCAATTGTTAGCTGCTTTGTTGGAATTGTATATGAGTGGGAAGCAATTGAGCTTTCAATATCAAGTCACTACCATTAGAAATATTGCAGTTGTAATTATTAGAGATGCTGACAACAAAAGAAGTCCAAATCTTTTTTACATAAAGGCAGTCTAAACATTTTTTGTGTTAATACCTTCAGAAAATATTTGTACAGTTAAAACACACGTGAATTTATGTAATTGCCCCTCAAATATTCAACATAATTATAATTTTTAAAATCTATGGGTAAAAATTTACATGCTCTTGCCTACGATCAAACTGGGTTTTCATGGGTTTTTTTTAAAATACAATACATTAAAAGAAATTAATAAAACAAACCCCCAAGAAACCAAACTAACAATGTAAGTTCATGCTTATCTTTAAACACAAAATTATACAGGTAAGTCAGAAAGCATACCAATATGCTTAAATATAATCTCAAAAATTCTTTTCTCACTTGGGGTTTGGATGAAACAAAACATTCCTTAAATCTTTCTCTGCTTAGTTCAAGATTTTTATGTCAAGAAAATGTGGTAACTATTCCGGATGAAACTGCCTTGCTGAACATACAGCAGGCTTTTGTGATAGTTTCTAATTTAGATACTTTTCATCCTTAATTTCCTTGACTTCTAATAGAATCCAGACAGTTATACTTACTTACTTACTTACTTGCTTTTGCATTGTTTATAAGCGTTCTCCAAATACCTGGAATTCGTTTCACCTAAATCTAAATATTTACCACATAGACTACCAGGGTTGAAGTGGTCATCTTGCTTTCACTTTCTAATCAGTGGAAAGAAATAAGTAGTTCAGAAGTATGTTTCACTTCACCTACTTTGCAAACCCATTTAAAGATAACCTGCATTGTCCTTTGGATTTTTTCCCAATTTATTTTATATGAGTGACTTGATTAGATTGAGAAAACCAGCAATGACTCTAGAGATACTGAACTTAATGTGAAATAAATCCCTACTTTTGCCTCCTGCACTTGCCTGAAAGCTGAGGTTCCTTGGACATACCTACAGCAAGACAAATACATTAATCTTCTAGATGCTTCTCCAAATGGTTTCTTCACTATATCAGAGCATTTGTGTAATATAAGTCACTGTATTGTGCTGTCCAGAATTCTTCTCCGTAATTCAAGGCATTTCTCTTCTGTGTATCTTAAATTCCTTATGCTCAACTCAATTACTTTGTTCTGGTCATTCCTTTTGACCTGAGTATATTTCCCTATTAGAGACACTCAACTGGCCTGAAAAGTTGTGTGTTCCTTACCTCCCACACATTTTTTCCTGTTAGTGTTCAGGCTGAAGAGTGAGCATGTTTGAGCCTAATCCAGAGCCATTGAAGTCAGTGCAGTTTTTTCCATTGATTTTAAAGAACATCTTGGACTATTTTTAAAATTCTCACTGAAATAATAAGTATGAGTTTTTGAATAAGGTGCCATGAATGAGAATAACAGAATCTGTCCTTCAGATTTCTCCAAGAAATCTTTGAAGTTTTCCCTAGCACTTTACAAAATATTGAATACAATGTACTGTAGTGTAAAATCTATCAAACACTGTGTCATTAACATTTAGCAATCTTGTTTATTCAAGTCAATCCATCTATATATACAAATCTTATATTTGCCTTTTTAAAAATTTAACATGCATAAGTGCCCATAAATCAGTTATGACAATCATTGTTAAAACAATCAATAGTAAGGAATATGCATTAATTCAAATAATATTGATAGCCACATGAACCTGCATCAGTCTTCTGTGAAATAAGAAAAATGAGACATCTTCTTAAAATCAATATTTTCCTTTTTATGTCATTCATCTGAAGAGTATCAATAATACATTACTTTATACCTTATGTGTCAGTGGCCTGGCTTCTAAATGTAGAGATATCTTGAAAAAATGGTGAACTGAGGCTAAAGGAAAAGTTATCAAAGCAATGACCTGCTAAAAAGCTTGCATCCATCCATTGTATTGTGAGTATTCATCTGAACTAAAATATGTATGGGCAACATTACTGGCTGGATATATTATTTATAACTCAGACCTCAATAACAGATGCTTGTACACTATATTTGTCCTGGAGTTAAAGAGCGAGGGCATCAGCAAGAGAATTCAGTATTGTCTTTATCTATCCTCAGACTTAAGAATCAGGAATTTAGGCAGGTGTGCAGACCAAAGTAGAAGTACAAGATGCGGAATTACAACATCCATTCATCACAAAAGAAACATTTTAATTGGTTATATGTGGGAAATATCTACTTGACAGTCAGTTTCTCACTTTTCACATAAGTGCTTTGCTGCTTGGATGCCTAATCTTGTTTAGTATAGGGAAAGTAATTTGACATGAAAGTACCTAGATGGCTGCCGAAAATTAATTGCCAATTAAAAAAGAAAAATGTTTGTGCTACTCTATAAACAAGCCAACATATAAACCTTTCAGTCTTGTTGCTTTATTTATGTCTTTGTGGATCTGGTTTCAAGCTATTTGCATACAATTTACAAATTCATATTATAATTCTCCCGTATATTTATGATTTTATAGTTGTATATATTTTACCTCTATGCAAAATATTTATTTCTTTATGCTTCCATTGCTTATTATTTAACAAAAAGATTTCATTGCATTTGATAGTTTATGTCTCTTCCTTAGAATGAAGCATTTTTATTCGTAAGGGTCAAAGAGAGAGGTTTATTTCTTCTTTACATTAAAAAAAAAAACATGAAAATAGCCAAACCTCAAAATTATAAACTCCTGTCTCTAACTTTCCTTAGCTTCCTCAGTCTGCTTTCAAGTGAGGATGAATACTCCAATGATTCAAAGTATAAAGGTTAATCTGAGTGGAAAATGAAGGCTTTAACAGGATTGTAAAGCTTAAGGACTCCTTTCAGCACTAAAGAGACTTTTCAAAGTGGCTGAGCCACAGAAGTTTCATGAGTGCCCCCCTAGATCCAGAGTACAATTCAAATGGCACAGCTGGCTGAATCCACCAGTAGAAATGGATATTTAATTCCATTTTCTTCCTTCTTCTCCTACCAAAATTAACTTCCTACACATATCATGTAGATAGTATGAATCACTGTTATGTCCATATAAATGTTAACAATTATGGGTAGGATAGATTACTGAATATCATAAATTTTAGGTTGTAATAGAAAATTAGTAGAATTTCATAGCTTGTGTGATTTTTAAACAGTAGCATATCTCTTTTATAATTTAAAAGATTGTTTTGTTTTGTTTTGTTTTAAATTGAAAAGTGTTCCCAGTGGGTGAAATGCAGCCAATTTACCTTCCACTAATAAAGAACTGGGAATATCTATGGTTGTTAAAAGATACTGCTCTTTATATTAACCTTCTTATTCAGCCTTCAAGTCCAAATGAGCAAGATAAGCCAGAGCTCACTTTCTAAATCTAGATTTTAATGGAGGAGGGAAAAAGGCCAAAAAAAATAAACAAGCAAACAAAACCCTAACAACAAACCCACACAGCTTTTAACAGCAAGTTTTGGCAATTGTGAATTTCTTGACAAAATATGGGTTTAAAACACCTGATCCACAGATTTAACCAGCATGAAAGACTGATTACAAATAATTTGCAAAGCCCTTTTTAGGCTAAAACTATCCTATAAGAAACTTGTGTACACACTTTTGTGTGTATTTTTGTGTGCTTATTTTTCTCACAAAGCCTACAGTTCCATAAAAAACATCAATAGAGTAGAAACAATGTCAGGGTCACTTATTCTGACTGTGCCAAACAGCCCTGTAATCCTCAAAAGACAGACACCTTACATGCAATAGCTACCATTCAAGGTATGAATGAACAAACAGTGACCTGTCTTATTTTCCTTTTCTCTTTTAATTAGAATGATAAGAATAAAAAGAAGAAATCATGTACATTTCACTGAATGCAGCTTTTTTGTAGAAGAAAGTTGACAAAAGAACATAAATGTACCATTTACTTTTGAATCTTAATGAAAAATAATATATATCTTCATTTTTAATATTTTCATGTTTTTATTGTTATGATACCCATTTTCTAAATCTTACTTTTAGCCCTTTAAAAGGTAAAGGATAATAAAGGTTCCAACATCATGCCAATATTTTCATGTGAAGAAATAAACAAGGCTCAGCAATCTGCAAAGTTATGACAAACCTCAGAGAAACTTCTTTTCAATTAAGTTCTCTCAAACTTAAGTCACATTCATGTTGGAGTGCATTCAACATTATTACAGCTTCAAAAATGTTTCATTTAAAATGAAATATTTTATGAACTGTTGTTAATGATCCTATTTGATCTCTCAAATTCGTAATAAAAATTATTTCTAATATAAGTTTTAAATCACTTAAAGTTGTATAATATCAGTCTCTCTGAAAGCCAGCTGTCAAAATCCTGGATAAGTAGATATATAAAGGCATAATTAAAGATATCCATAATTAAATAGAGACCTACAAGATCTTCAGTAGGTGACTTATTTTGTCTGTGAGCTAGGGATAGATACAATGATATTTCTCTGTAAAATTCCTTTACATCCTATATTTTGCACTGAAATTTTTATGTTATTCCTTCAGTTGACTGTAAGAAGAGATTCAAAATGATGAATTTTTTCCTCATTTAAATATCTTTGGGTATGGACAGCTGTTCTTTACTGTATCAAATATATCATAAGACCTTCCCATAGTTTATCACAGGACACCTACAAAAATCTTATGGGACATGAAGAGATGATACACAGATGATACATTTCACTGCAGTTTTTTAGTCAATTGGATAGTCAGGTAACTGTAGCTGCAAGTAGGAACAGCATTTGAAAAAAAATATATTCTTTATGATAAGCCCTACTGCTAACAGCATTTTTAGATTGTTTTACAATCTTGTACAATAAGCCTTTTTGCTTTCCTTTGTTCTGTGAAGAGTTGTATTAACTGCAGTAAAAACAGACAGACACAAAGTATCTACCCCTGCTTTTTGACACAGGTCTAGACACAAGATTTAGACTGAAATTATTTTGGCATCCCTCTAGCAACTGAGAAACGCACCCTAAAAAGCTCCAAATATTACCAAATAAACGCCATAATTCTCTTAGCTATTTAGGTCATCACAGACCCATCACTTGCTCTTAACAAACTGCAAAGAGCTCTATGAGTGACCTGCTTAAGGTATCATGCCATCCTATGGCCCTTAATGCTCTTTGGTTGCTTTCTACTTGAACAATAAAACATTGTATTACAAAGGAAATCTTGTGGGAGTAGTGAATCTGTGAAGGGGAATCCTATGATAAACATCATCTATGAATCCATTTGCCCATGACTTGGAATTTGTTATTTTCATCTCAAAAACTTTTTTCTTTTATTTTTAATTTGTGATTAAGAGAACATCCATTCTCAGCTGTACCTATAAAACAGGTGAACAAATGAACACAAAACCAAACACCCTGCAGATCTGGTAAACACAGTCCTTTCCTAGGATGGAAAAGAAACAAGAAAAAGACAGATTTATTGTTACATAAGTATAGGTACTTAGACATACCTCACAAAAATATTTTAGGAAAAAAATATCAAATACAGATTTTACCTAAATTTGCAAATTAATTTGCAAAACTTAAGCATAATTCACACAAGTAGCTGTCCTTGTGAACTCCTCATTATGCTATTTTTTCACATATATAATAATGCTCTGAGCAGGTAATTTGTTGTGAGCAGCATTTAGCACATCTATTTGCATTTCTGCCTGAAATTACATATTGTAAAAGCTTATTTCAAAATTTTTTTTTTTATTTTTTTTATTTTTTTTTTTTAATGTTTGGTTATCTCAGAAATATTCTTCTTAGTATTTGGAGCTTAGTTATGGACTAGTATGAATTCTATTCCCTCTTTCCTGTTCTTACATCCACAGATGCATTTATAATTCTTCAGTAGGGCACTTCAGTACCTACCTGTATTAGGTTATACTCTTTAAGAACAGTCATCAGCAGGAGACAGTTTTCAGTTGTTAAGTATTTAGTTTTCAAATTCAATAAACATTATGTTGATGCCATATACATAATCAGACATCAGCATCACATTTAAAGAAATGTCTATGAAAAGAAGCTTCTCTGAAGAAAAGATTTTTCCAGTAGTGTCAAAACAAAATTGGTAATTTGCCACTTTATGTTTCAACCTTCCATGGTTCTTGTTATGTCAGATATTGAAAACCCAGATATTAATTCACCATTGATCGCTGAATTTAGACTTTCAAAGAAAACAGAATATCCAATTAGGATAAAGCCATGTATATGGATTTTTAAACAGAAACTTATACTTGAAAAATATGAGCAAGTGTTGGTCAACAATTATATAACTGTACTGATAAGATAGGATAAGACTGATTCCTTCTTTCCTTGCTGAGTGCAGTTGGTTATAGGCAAATACAGGTGATCCTTTTACTTATTTTCTAGTGGAATGTTTTTCAATGAAATAAATAAGATCACAAGGTAATTTCAGTGCTCTTTTCCACACCAGCTATCAAGATTAACATTAGCAAAGATGGATCAGTCAATATCCAAAAGTTTTTGAACTTTTAAAGTAATTCCTTAAGTTTTTACAAAGGAGGAAAAGAAGTCTCAAAGTCTTACTCAAATACAAGGAAAACTAAGTGACTTGTGACCATAATGAAATAATCTTCAAGTCTGTGAAATGTTCATCACAGTACCCACACAATTTTTAGTCTTTCCATCTGCCATGTTTCCTAACTTGTGATACCTGCCAGAAATTATGTTTTTAGGTGAGGTGATTCATTTTTATTTATAGAAAAATCATGTCCATAAAGAAGCAAGTCAGGAGCTGTCCATTTCACCTTTTTTTCCTTTTCCCTACGAGATTCTGGGACCTAGCAAATAAGACAGAGATTAAGGTATTATTTCCACTTTTATCACAGCTTTCAAACAAGCCACTTAAAGTCTGTCTCAATTAGGCTGTAAATGGGAGGAATTATATTACTCTGCTTCCTAGGCATTCTCAATTAAACCCTAGCTCTGAAATACAATCAGACACTAAAGATTTTTAACAAACATTTGGAACTGTCATATTGTGTTTGTGATAAGAGGTGGGGAAAGGATGTTTATTGTTTATTGAAACCTACGTTTTAAAGAAGTGTGATTTCAGGGTGCACAGACAATGTATGGAGCAGAATCATTCATATAAACTTTAAGAAAATTTCTTACTAGGCTCAGTATAGCCACACTGGCGCAGAGCTCTGTGTGCTGAGCTGTAGGTTTTGCACATTTAGGTATAGCACCATCTCCTTAGCTAGAATGCTTCTCCTGATCCCAAACCTGATTGTTTGTAGATGACTCCAGTAAATTCAACACTGTTTTGGCTTGTATATACATACAAATGTATTATTAGGAATATACTTATTGACTAAGGATCTCCACACCAACAGAAAAGCACCTAGGGAAACTTCTGACACTATCTGTTAGGCAGCAAGAGCTGTCATGACTACGTCAATCCTCTTCTTAGAATCTTTTTAGAAACAGCAGCACATGTCTGTGATGTTGTTTTAATAAGCAGAGGTGAAATCCAAGTCATTATATATTTTTTTTTCCAAAGCTGACTGACTTTGTTCTAGATAGTAATGTGACCAAAGTGTAAAAAAACCTAGTTTTTAATGAGCTGTCTCAATGGTATTCATCAAAAAGCAAGTGCAAGATTCATCAAAATCAAACATGTTTATTTGTTTAAGCTGTGGTATTAAGTGGAGCACTTCATGCTTTAGTACACAGATGATGAAAAACTGAGAAACAGGAATGTATTTCTAATGCAAAATATCTGAAGTGGCAAGTCCCAGCTCAGGTGTAAAGTAAACTTTGGAGCAATATTATACATCTCATCTATATAAAATTCTTCCATATTGTCTGTCTCTTACATCATTGTTCAATCCTTTGTACTTAAACAGCTTTTCCTACTGCCTTACCAAAAAAAAAAAGACCTGAGTGATGAAGAATATTTATGCATCATTTTAGTAATTTTTTAACTAAATATACAATGCTGTTTTCATATGTGTTGTTTGAAATCAAATAATTCCAATTGCCTTCTTATTTCTAATAGCAATAATTAAAGATGTGGTTTTTTCTCATATAACTTTAACTGAAGAGAACTTCCTTCTAGTTCTTGAGAAGGTCCACAAAAATATTTCATGGACTAAAATGAAGTTTTTATTGAAGTTATTGATGTTTTATATTTTGGCATTAACGTATTTCCTATGGTCCTAATATATTAGGTAGTGCATTATCTGCTGCATGGCACCAGAAAACCCAGTTTTATCAGCATTACCAGAGGCCCTACAACAAATGAGGAGCTAGCGTTAATATTGCTGTAATAGTTGAAACATTCACATCTCCTTCAGTTTCCAAGAGACAGATTTCCAGCAGAGCTCACTAAGAGTATGCCCTGATGAGCAGGTTAACATTTCTTCTTAAAAAGAAAATTGAATGGTACTGTGATTGTCACAGCTCCTCCATTACAAATGTTAATAGTTTTATACCAGAACAGGTAGAGAATAGACACAATTTTTATAACCTGTTCAGTAGATACCACCTATGTACACTACTTCCTCTGTGCATTAATGGCTGTCTTCCAGCAATGCCCATCTCTCACTTTTTAACTACCCTATCCACTTCTTCACATTTATTTGAAAGACTATTAAATTATTTTAGAATGACTGTAACTAGGATAAATTGTGCATTCTTCCTTTTCACTGTATATTAGAAAACACTCTTCAGAACAGGGCACGTTTGGAAAGGTAAGAAATATGTAAAGGTGCTGAATCCAAGAGTCTCACAATCTGGAGGAAAAATTTAACCATTGAACTGCTGGATAAAAAGAGGAAGCTTATCTTTACATAAATAATTTAGTCCCTTAATAGCACAAGAGGACTGAGGAAAAAGAGCTCTATTTGCATCTGCTTACACTCCAGAGAATATAAGATTTTATTTGTAGACCCTTGCCTACAACCTCTTCCTACCTAAAATGTAAGAAGCATCATGACTCAATCTACCAGTTTCACACCATCCTTCTCTTTGTCATGTAACTTACTACAAATTTCACAAAGATACTTGTTAGAATTGTTTGTTTAGTTATTGGAACTAGACATTATAAAGTGGATCTTTTTTCTCCCTTATAAACATGCAAAATATACCAGATTTTCCTTCAGTCACTCCAAATTGTAATATTTGAAGACCATGAAAGTAAAGCAAGAACAAAGTCCTAAACTTACATAAGTTACGATTACATAAGTAATCATTAATGTGGAAGAACTATTATCAGCAATTCAGATTCACTCATCCACGTCATATTATACTTCCTCATAAACTTTGATAATTGTGTTTCAATTAGTAAACTGCTTCTCCAAGGCATAAAAAGGGGTTTCTGTTAGAATGGCTAGTTGGCTGGTCTGCAGCATCACCTAAAGTCTTTGGGATTTATATGAAGTGCAGTCATATAACCTTGGGCTGTGATCTTGTCAGTTTTTACAAGCCAAACAGCATGAAAGCTGGTCAATACCTGGATAGCAGGCTTCCAGGAAAAAAAAGACTGCTGTAGGAAGTAGTGTTGCTCATCCTGCATGTATCCAGTTTCAGTGTGAGTCAGTACTCAGTCAGCGTTGAGGCGTTTTGGAGGTTGAGTGGTATTAGGCATCTTGCTAAAAACTGAAGGAGAATGAAGTAACCAGATCTTCAATTTAGACTTTCATCTTCATAGCTGGGTAAATAAAATGCTCAAATTTCAAATATGGAGCTCCCACTGGGAGTCTCCTCTAGGGATTAATTATAGTGACTAGACTTTCAGTTATGGTTTTGAAAAAATCAGTCTGTTTATATAGATGCCTACTGAGAGAAATAAGGCTCAGTCTTTATATTCCTACCAATAAAATTCTCATTCTCAAAGCCCTGTTTAGTAGGGCTTGAACACTCCTAACTGCAGGATGACTTTCTGTCTTCCTACACCTCAGCCACCTTCTCAAACATCCCTCTTCCCCATGTGAGTGCCCTAGAAATTGAGCTGAGGTGACTCAAATAATTGATAGAGCTGTCAAACAGAAAACAACAAACCTGTATGTCCTGGATGAGGTAGAAAGAATAGCAGAGCTTCCTTCAGCTGCACAGATTTTTTTTTGGGCAGTACCAAAGAATAACAGCTTAAGCCAACTTTTGTACTGTATGTTAAGTCCTTTGGGTGTTACAGAACAAAAAGGTCTCACCATATGTGGTCAAGAAGACCCCAAAATTATTCATTTTTCTTCAAGTAGTATATGTGCCTTTTCTTCCTAAATAAAACAGAGGGGGGATGTTTATTTATTCAGTTCTTTATTTATTATTTCTATGACTGGTTTTATCCGTCTAAAAGCTTAGCTTTATTATACTAAAATTGATTTAATATATCACTATATGATGCTCCGAATAGGTTCTACTTTCAGAAAAAAAGCACTTGAGTCCAAATGCATAAGGAAAAAGTAGGAACTGATGTGCTTAGGAGAAGAATTAAGATTATTTCTGTCAAAATTGTTTATTTACAAATATCGAACTTTTGTGCCTCTCAACAAGACATAAAGTCAGATACCAAAAAAAGCACTTCCTAATCTCAGCTCTGAGATCGCTTCAGTCTCACATGGAACTTTCTGTGTTATCCAGGGTTCTCAGGAAAGCTTTTCATTCACCTGTATTTGCTAATTCTCCCATTTCTTTTTTAAGCTGTACAAATTCATGTATACTTGTTTTGAAATCTAATATTCCTCTAACTTAAGTCAAAGAAACTGTTGTTTAAGCCTTCTGATTTTATAAATGAACTTGACTTGTTCAAATTATTTTCTGAAGAAGAAAAAAGAAAAAAAACCAAAACAATTTGGACTAAATTGAGGGCAGAACAGGCCTTAAGATTATAAGCAAGAAGTACTACTCTTGTGATTAACTGTTGTTGTCTTCCAGGAAATTTAAAAGAAAACACTTGCTTTCATCAAAATTGCCCTTAGTTAGCTTCTTAGTTTTCTTGCTGAATGTGTCCTAACTCTGAGATCCTAAATTTGGTTAGTATTTACTGTTAGTATGGGTAAGATCAAACATGTACTGTAAAATATTTGCAACTGTTATTTTTGGTTTCTAGAAGTCATAGACTAGGAGGGGAGGAAACCCCCCCCAAAAAAATGATACATTTAATTGACATCTGTCATAATTAATCTAGGCTGAAAGTATAAATAAAAGTCAGAATTCTAGAGGAATTTCAACATTAGAGAAACTTATTTTATCAAAGCTAACAAGGTCATTTGCCCTTGAAAAATATATGGTTCCAGGTTTATCTATGTTAGATCATAAAATGTTAGAAACTTAGAGCCCAGACAAAGATTGAACTAGGAAGACATTTTGCATCTTTTGTGCTGCTAACCATTCAGTAGATGACAAAATATTCCCTGGATGAATTTAGTTATCTTTTTCTAAGAGTTAATCTGAAAAAATTAAAAATCATTTAAAAAAATAAATTCCGGGAAAATTATATAAAATGCACTCTTTGTTGGAAAATCTGACGATAACACTATCAGTTCCATCCAAGTGATTGCTGCGTGACATGTAACCTTCAAAAACACTACCTCTGCATTCTGAACTGTTAATTTATGTGAACAGATCTACAGAGGGTCCATACATAACTCTAGGGATGACTCTTCATTATGAAGGTTAAAAACAAACAAGAACAAAAAAAAGACCCTGTACAATCAAACAGGTGGGTATAGAATATTCTAGAGGGTTTGTAAACAAAAAATCTGGCAAGGTAAGTAAAGGTGCTATCGATTACAGGCAAAGTAATCCATTGGGAGTGAGAGGTTATAAAGTCAATGAGATGACACACCTGCCCTAGTGTTATATCAACATTCTTAACCACTGCCTGAGACATCAATATATTTGGGAATTTGGGGCATGATCTTGAGAGGAAAACAAAACCAATAACTTAACAGTGACTGCTTCTAAAGTTTCATAAACACTTGAAATAATTTATTAAAATCTGATATGCCAAAAAAACCCAGTTTTAATACATACAAAAATTAATCCAGACTTTTAAATTGTTAATTAATTTGTGTCAATAATCTGTGATGAAACAAATCATTAACAAATCACTCAAAATTCATTATAAAACTTACTACTTTTCTGCACAAAAAAATTTTTGTAGTGACCTGTTGTATGGTAGTAACCTGATTATGTAAAGATTAACAAAGATGAGTCTGTCACCTCTGAGGTGTTTGGGCTTTTTTTGTGGAGTTAAAGCTCAATGCTGTATTTTGTTTTGTTTCTTCTGTTTTATTGATAGAAATCTCTTTTTGCAGACATTTCCTTGGCCTCTGCCATATTGATTGCTTCTGTGGAGGGAAAATGAGTCTTCTGAATGCACTCTACTTGAGAAACTGTTAAGGCAGAACAAACCTGGAGATGCTAAGCAGGTCACTGGACAGTCCTTCATAAATATTCAAAAGGAACAAACATTGTGAAAGACAGTAATGCTGATAGAATTCACAGATATGCTAAGTAAGAATAAAGTATTTCCTGCAGAGAACTCCTGTAGGGATTATATGTCCTTCTGCTTTAATGAAGTTACACTTGTGACTAATGGCAAGTGATGTTAACATTTCCTTTCCAGTATCAAGGACTATTTTTATTGCTTAAAAAATGAGAAAGAAAGGAAAAAAAAAGAATTCTAATTTAAATTAGAAGAATTAATAAGAATTCTTAGGGAGAGGAGCATTCGCTTACAAAGCTGATTTCCATCCGAAGTTTGGAAACAAGTCTTTGATTATGAGAAAAATACTTGCAATAAAAAGGAGTAAACATGATTATTATTTTCACTGCTACCCAAATGATAAAATAAGTGTATGTAAAATTACAAATAAACCTTCTCCTGAAGAATTATTTCATACAGTTTAGCAGAAACACTAGCATTCTTATTGAATTATTTGTTGAACAGTACCATTCATACTGAGGATTTTATTCTAAATCTTAGATTAGTTTTTTGTTGTTTTGTTTTTTTTCAAAGAAAAAAAAAAGGAATAATGTTTTTCTGTCTAACAGTCTTCTTGTAAAATTTTGCTTATTTTACATCTAGACACCATGTCACACAGCTAATACACATTTCATTTTCAGTCAAGGGAATCTTTCTAGTTTTTATCCACAGTTGTGGCACTTAACTGTGAGAATCTTCCTTGGTCTTTATTAAAACACAGAGTCACTCACTGGATTGAACTCATGTGTGTATATATATATATATATATATGAGAGTGGCTGGCTAGAGTTGTGATCTTGTACCATACTTGAATATTTTTAACAGTTTAAATGAGGCTACTCAACAATGATCAAGTAATAATGCAAACAAGGATTACAGAAATATGTCCTCTGAAAAAGATCATTACTCCTTCTGGTAAAATACTTTCCTTTTTTAAATTTCCACCCTTTTAACTGTGATTAAGAAACAATGAAAATTAGTTGCTTTTGTTTCATTAGACAATCTTTTCACAAAGAGTGTTATAAGACATATACTGAAAGTTGTAACAAATGAGTAAGAATCTTTCCAGAAGGAGAGAAAAAAAAATAATTGTGGATTTATGGGTGTGCACACAGACTCATGAACTAACCAGTCTAATAGCAATGAATCAGACAAAGAAAAAAGGGTGTTAGAGTCTGTCAACCACCAGAAAGTGCCCACTCAAGTGTGCAAATGTGCTATATGTGTTAGAATGACATATCGTAGGAGCTACAGATTTCAGGAGTTAACTCTTGCTGGTGTCTGCTTTTCCCCCTCTACACAATATATTTTAAAGCCAGCTTGGTTCAAAGCACAGTCAAATTTTGGCCCAGGTGTCACAAATGACAGTTTTACAACTGAATAAAACCTTTCTTTTCTGTGGCTTTGGTTCATCAGTTACACTAAGTAGTGGTAAGAAAAGTTTCTTTCACTTGCTATGTTGTAAGATTTGTCATTACTATTGCAGATAATAACATTTTTAAAAAGACATGAAAATTCCCTGAAAAACTGCCCATGAGTAGCATCTGACAATGAGCTAAACTATAGATGTTAAGAGGCAGAGAAAAAAAGTCAAGATTCCATTTTATTATCCCACCACAAGAGGATGGAAGAGCTCTGAAAATTACTTTTCAATAACTGGAAGGGCAAATGCAAAGCAACTTTGCTGCTGCTCTTATTTTTCAGCAGAGAACTAGGCTTGCCTGTGACTTAATGCTAAATCTGCAAGCCTCAAAACCTTCAATATCAATAATGGAATTGAATGTTGGCAGGAATCTTCTCAGTTGCCTTAGACACTTAACAGAATAGTGTGTAAATCCAAGCCTGTTATGTAGGTCCTGAGTAGAGAAGGAAGATTTCTGATTAAATGTCCTTCAGGAAAGCCTGTTTCTCCCTGTTTACCATATGAAAAACCTTAACCTTTAAATGTCTTAGTTAGGTAAGAGAAATCCTGCTGTTGTATGATCCCCTTAATTATTGTCCCACTAAAGGCTTAGACAGTAGAAATTAATTTCTATTTACTAACTAGGAAGATATTCGTTGCCTGTTCACTTCTACTTAAGCAGTTACATTGTCCAGTATATATTTATTCAGTGTTCCGATGTATTTATTGTTTTACTTTCAGTATTGGAAAACTTTCATCCAATTGCAAATTATAAGTACATAACTTGAATAAAAATAAATTAAACCTGTTTCAAATACCATTTAAGAAGCTTTTAACAACTTAAATAAAACACTTACGTTTCTTCAAGAAAAAATAAAAAATATTTTATGAATTTTACCTTGGAAACTAATTGGTTTATTAGGTAAACCAAAGCATTATCTGTGTTTCAAGAGCTGATTGATTTTCTCCAATCACAATATAATGTGTCTCATCCTACACAGCTTGGGTTTTTTTCCCTCATAGAATAGATGAAAAAACACTTGTGCTCCTTTAACTTCCAATCATTTTCTAATGAAACTCACAAAGGAAACTTGAGGAAAGGAACTGATTTTAAAACTTGGTTAGATACTCCTACACACTGCTTGTAAGTACTTAGCCAGTGTCTTCTCTCATCTTAGAAGACTAAGGGTACTTCTTTTTTCTTAATATAAATTACTTTGATGGCTTATTGTTCAGTTAGGCAATAAAATACTTGCTGTCATAATTTCTGATTTAATTTGAAATGGATTTATATTGATTTTTAAAATAATATACATGAAAGTCATTACAGATATTTTTGAGCATGCCTCAGTGCACAAGGCTGGACTGGCCAATCTCTGATGCCTTATGCAGTCACACATTCCAACTAATTGATTAACAAAATAATTTACAGATTATTTTGCAGAGTTACATACGTATTTCTGTACACATAAATATTGAGTATAACATAAATTATTTATTTATATTACACATTAAATAATAAAGTAATTCAGTGTTTTTCACCCAGTGATTCGACTCTGTGACCAACGTTAAGTTGACAAGAAACATTTGTACATAACTGAGAAAATAATTTTTAATAGATCCAGGTTATAATTGTCACTATAAGTGAGTGTGTGCAGGTTAGTTTGTAAAAACTTGTCTTAAAAGACAGTGGTATTTGTTAATAAATCTATGGTTTGCTATAACATTAGTAAATGCATAAAAACTATTCCCTGACTTTCATCCTGAATTGTATTTGATCCTTTTAGATATTAATATCTGAATATAGAGCTTACAAAAAAAAAGTATCTTTGAGGTGGGCATTAAAACCTAGTCCAGGTCATTATAACCTCTATTTCTGTTAATTAGGCAGTAGGTGTCCTGTGGCCTTATGACATTCATGCCATTATCATTAGCCAGCCATGTTTCCCTGTGACAGTCGTGTCACTGCTGTTAGACTCAGTCCCAAAATGGATATTTGCATTTATTTTTCTCTTAACATCCTCTATTCAAAACTAAAACTTCAGAGGAAGAAAGTATCTTGATTCTAAAATAACTTGGAAAGTTCTTTTTCATCTTGCCCACCTCTGAAAACATTGCAGAAAAAGAAGGTAAGCCTAGTCTAAGACAGCTACAGGCCTACCAAAAGTCAGGAAGAGAATAAAAACCACACAGATGTAAGACAAAAGGTTTAAGACAAAACTAACAGCAGCTATGGGTGGCTTAAATCACTAAAGACACATAATTGTAGCCGACAAACCAAATAGCCTAAGTTAGAATTTTTAGGATTTGTAGGAAGGAGAAGCTGGAGACTTTATGAAAGAATTTATATATGAAAGAATTTACTTTATTTGTAAGCGGAAGATACGCACATGTGTTTAGCCTGAAAAATTTGATTCACACACAAAAATTAAAAAACAAAATTTATCAGAAGACAGGATCAGTTCAGGTCTGTGAGTGATTGCCATAGTCATTTAATTTAACCAGTGTAGCCCAATGTATAAGAAAAGCCACCTGATTAACAGGTAGATATTAAAGCAATCTGAAGTATCTCAAATCACTTCTACCATTCAGAGGAAATAATGCAGTTTGGAGACTTCTAAATGCATGGACACCAACTTGTAGTTAAGAAATAGAAGAAAATACAAGGAAAGTACTTTTCCCAGCACACAGTGAAATGATTCCGTCTTCATTAACACTAAATATGGTCCTGACCTATTTTTTTAAAACACCATCACCACACACATACTGCTAAAGTAGCAGAAAAAATAAATGTGTTCCCTTGGATGCAGAGTGCATGTAAAAGCTTTTATGTGTTTAGAATGCTTTCTTTTAGATGATGTTTAATAAATGCAGAATATGGGAATGGTAGAATTCCCTTCTTCCCCACTCCCCTTCACAGTCAAGATTATAAAATGGTTTCCTATAGAAATGAGCTACAATAGCTTCCAAGAGCGCAATGACTTTGTAGACACATGCACAGTCATAACACACAATAGTTCACATTCAACACTGGACGCAATAATTATTTTAATGAGAAAGATAATGGCTAGTCAGGACACTGGAGCTAGTCCCTTACTATATTAGAGAAATGTTTTGTGAATTTAAAAGATATCATAGGCAGCCCCCCAGACAGAGCAGGAAAGAGCTTACACTCAGTGACCTGACAGTTACCAGATCTGGTGTACAGAGCACAATGGGCCCTGAACATCATCCCATGTGCCAAGTAAAGAACCCTGAATCAGACCATTCCAGCAGCATATTAGTTCTTCAAATTAGTGCTATATCCTAACATTGCTGCAGAAATTGCACTTCACTGAAAGGATTAATTTCAGAACAGTTCAATGAATGTGCACAGGAATTCAGCCTATTTAGCTAAACGAAGTCTCATTACACTCACATATTTAGTGAATGCTCTTAAAAATCTATTTTTGGTACACCTTAAGTAGTCATCTGTGATTATGAAAAGAAGCTACTAGCTCCAAGTGATACCATTTTATTTATTTTGCAGAGGACTAAATAACTGCTGTCAGAAAAAAGCAGTGGTGATTCGGGACAAAATCTAGTATTCACAAACTTTTGCTTCTATTTACTTTTAATTTCATTCAACAATAAGCTCCAAAAAAAAACCTATTTCACTATTTTTATATAGTAAAATATATCATGCTGGATCCAACAACACAAGAGAGGCAAGACTGCAGTTCCTCCATGGTCCCAGTTGTAATCAGGATGAGGATGCATTCCCAGGAGAAAAATGCACGCACACCCAGCACACATTTATACATGTTAGTTGCTGGAACCATGGACACACAAGCCCTTCAACTTGTGGCCTGATTCCAATTGTTGCCCTCATACACCCATATGTGTGCAGAGAGCCCCTCTAACCCAGGAAAGAGTTAGACAATAATTTAATAAGACAGATTGTGCTGGTCAGGTGCAGATAAGTGTATCAACTCACAGTTTACACAAAACTGTCCCATTCTATCTCCTTAGTGCTCTATTTTCCCTCATCGTGCCTCCTCAAACCACCATGCCTAAGCCTCTCCTTTCTCTGACCGTTGCTTTCTCCCTTAATCATCCTGTAATAAATCCTGCACTAATCCAAATTGACCTTCCTATGCATCCCATAATGCGTCCCACCCCTAGGCAGCGATTAGCCTAAAAGGTGATTTGGAGAGTTTTTCTGGATTATTCATCTTGAGAGGTTGTATGCCTGGACCATGGGGCTGACGGCTCTGTTGGGACGGCTCGTAGAGGGACCCAGACAAGATGTTTGCTCCTTGGAGGTGTGTAATTTGCTCTTGTCTGCCCTGTGCTCTTCTGGGTTTGTGGAGTTGGGCCTTTAATGGTATGATGGCCTCTGTAATGGGCCTGACAGGAGGACATTATCTGGGATCCTGCTCTTGCCATTTTCTCTCAGAGCTCCTCTGTGGAGCAGACAATCTTTATCTCATAACGAAAGATTTTTGAGCCATAGAAGCCAATGAATCACCGTGCATCTAAGTATAATTCAATATAATGAACCTGAATTTCCAAAACCTTTTGAAAAGGCTCCTCACTGATGACTTTTGAAGAACATAAACTATTTTTGGGTAAGAGGAATAACCATGTCCTGTATTATTACATCATTAAATTTAGATATAGGCGGTTGATTGTCACAAAGGTCACCAATGTACGTGAACAAGACTGTGAACAGTGAGATGAGAAGTTTACAAAATAAGCAATGTTTTCCAAAACTATCTCAGCTAAAACATAACTAGAAAGTGAATAAGCAATAAAATAGCAGGTGATACATACTACACTGGTAAGTGCGATGGAATCCTGACTGTGCAAACTGATGGACTCAGATTAGGTATTACTGCACTTAGGAAAGAGATTTAGGGACCCCCTGTGAACAGATAACTGTTGCTCCATTAGCATGATGGTGAGGCAAACAGAATTTTAGTGACTATGAGAAAAAGCAGAAGACAGATAAAAATAGAAAATGCCATTATGCTACTGTATAAATGCATGGTACATGGAGTAATCCACAATTCCCTTATCCTGCTTTAAGAAGCATGTAGTGATACAAAGAATGGATTGATGCAGTATGTATGTAGCCAGATAATTTAGACCCCTTTTTCATTAGAGTATACTCCCTTACTTAAATTGAAACCTTTGTAATGAACAAACATGAATGAGGTTTTGAGAGCCCTTCAGGAAACAGTATAGGCAATCTGTTAAACACTCCACAGGGTCTGTCTCCCAGCAGCTGAAATAGTTGTTCAGTGCTGTCTGATTTGAACTTGGACATTCAAATATTTCTCATGCTTTCCAGGCACGTTAGATCATGAATCATAAAGTTATGGTATAAAGTACCTTTCTGACAAGCTACACTTCTGTGTCTGACATAGAAGCAGACAAGCAGAGAGTTTGACTCAACGATCCTTGTGAGTCCCTTCCAGCTTGAGATATTCTATGGTTTTATGATTCTACAGCATACTTAATGAGTGACTTAACAAGCTTGTGTCTAAGTGTCAATCACTGGATAAATGGGAAGCAAGTGGTTTAGAAAGAGATTGGACAAATTCATAGAGGTTATTCATTCATGGTTCTGCATCACTACTGTGGGATGTTAGTTCAGGGTTACCCTAACTGATGACTTCCAAAAGCTTTGCTGGTACCTTAAGGAAAATTAACTGAACAAATAGCTTCTTCCCACCCTCATTCCCTAAACATCCTCTTTCTGATCCATGATCGTGGACATTCATTCTGACACATTACACCAGTTACACTTTTTGTCCTGTCCTTCAGAGGGATCTAAAGGCAATGTTAGAAAAATAAGGGACTTTGGTGATTTTTTTTTTTATTTAATGGAAAACATGCTACTATAGAATCTGTCTGGGGGGACAGAGGAAATCCAGCTGGACTGATGATATAAAATCTATGAAGGAAAGGAGGAGTGAACAATATGCCTTTTTCTTTTGTAACTTCTATGATTCTTTCACCTTTATTCAGTAGCACTCTGACACTCCCACAAGTATTCTTTCAAGTACTGAAAGGATGCACGGCAGGATAATTTCATGTTACTGCATATTAAAAAAAATAATTATGTGACAACAGCCAATAAGAATTCCAACAAGATTTTACTGTGATATATGCACATAAGAGAAGCTGTTGAAAAAGAGCCCATAAAACTAAATCACTCTAACTCCTACTTTCCTATTCCATCTTCTGATTTCTAGTAACAAAGAAGAAATCATTGCATTCCTGGAAAGGAAAGCTGTAGTAGATAGACAACAGAAAAGGACTCATTACATGTAAATGGTCTTTTTTTTTAGGGGGGGGGGGTTATCTTTTTTTTTTTTTTTTTTTTTTTTTTTTTTTGTTATTTTGTTATTTTGTTTTAAATAGCATTGACTTTCACAGCCCCAATGTAGGAGGTACTGTGAAGATCCTGCAATAATCAACATGTGAAGATATGTCCATTTTCCCACTTCAGCTGCTTAATTTGAAACATGCAATAGTTTTCATGCTATGGTCAAAACCAATGCATGTCAAAAACCAATGGCCCAGGTTTGGCTACTTGAATGGAAAATTAAAAGCAGAATCAGAGGACAAAATTGAAATGTGTCTCTGTTATCTGCCTTAGCATTATAATGTGAAGAATAAATACCAGTATTAGGTTTTTATGTTAGTTATTTCTTTCATTCTAGTTTATGCAGTGCTATTTTATTATTCTTAGTATATACACACATGCTATACACATATATACACACATTATAATGTATAATTAGAAACCTATTACAGATATGAAAAATACTTTTTTCTACGAGAAGGTAAGCATTTGAAAGTTCATGCAAATGCAGCCACTGCATCAGAGTAGTAATTAGTGGGCAATATGTAAACTGTAGAAGTCATGAGATGTATACAAGGACTAGCCACTACTTCTGCAAAAGGTGGCAAGAAACCTTTAATAACATTTTATATTTAAAAAGAATTAGGGTTTTGAGAGCTCACTTCAAAAAGTAAAAGCCCCCTTTTCATTCGGTCAAGTACCTAAATAAGCAACTAATAGCTTTTCTAAAAGCACTTAGGAGGCTGGATGTTTGAAGGAGACCTGTTCCAACAGAATTTTGGCACTTAATATCTTGATGAACTTCTGAGTATCCAGTGAGGCTTTTCTGCATTTTCCACACCCAAGACCATTTAAAGTCAAGTTTTATGTTACTTGAGTGAAAGGATGAATCATAGAATAGCTCGGTTGGAGGGGACTTTAAAGATCAAGTTCCAACCCCTTCACATGGGCAGGGACACCTTCCACTAGACCAGGTTGCTCAAGGCCCCATCCAACTTGGCGTTGAACACTTCCATGGAGGGGGCAGCCACAACTTCCTTGGGCAACCTGTGCCAGTGTCTTACCAACCTCACAGGAAAGAATTTTTTCCTAATGGTGAACCTGAATCTCTCAGCTTCAAGTTTTAAACTATTTGCCCTTGTCCTCTCACTAAACACCCATGTAAAAAGTCCTATCCCAGTTTTCTTGTAGGTCCCCTCCAGACATTAGAAGGGATAGAAGAAAAAAAGCAGTTTTGGCCCTGATGTATATAGATCATCAGTTCTTTCTGTCTGTTCAAAACAAACTTATTTCCTTAGAGAAATTGAGCTCTTGAGCCTGTAAATGAATAAAGATAAGTCAGGTTTAACATAGATGCAGACAACCATTAAAATGAATGTAACCGGAGTTTAATTGAGGCATTTATAACATGCATAAGAAATCATCTGGTTCTCTCTCTTCGCTTTTACATGAAAAGAATGTTCCCTCTCTACTCAGAGATTGCTGCTGTTTTAGTTCTGCTCGTGTTCAGTAAAATGCAAAGACATACACACTCTCATGCTTTCTCACGGATGCTTGTCTTTGTTCTTGTTTGTTTTGTTGTTCAATTAATATCAAACAAAGGTCAATCTGACAAAGTATATGGTTGGTGTTTGTGTATGGAAAAACATAATGGAAAACTTGTAGTAACAGGCGTCCCATGTGCCAAAGAAAATGTTAAAAAGCCTCTCCTTAGTGACAAAGTGAGCTTCATTTGTACTGCATAAGTACCCTACTACAAAAGCCGTCTTGGACCTCCATGGGACTACTATGAATATGTTTATAATATGATTAGGCAGGAAAAGCACTCCTAAAGTGCTGCATCACTAGTCTTGTGACTATTATACTGCTGTAGTGGGACCTCTTAGACTTCTAGTGGGCTGAAATAGCACTACTTATAAGTGTACTTATATCTTACTTAAAATGAAGAGAATCTTGCTGACTGATAGCGGGAGACCTGAAAAAAGATATTAGCATTACAAATGGTGACAGGATTTTACTCACTTTACTTCTGTGACTCAAATGGTAGTGTTACTTCTCAGTTTTTTGAATCCCATGGAATAAAGTTCAAAATAAATCCCTGTTTGATGAAAAATATAAAACACTTACTGATCAAACAGATTAATTTAATGCACATTTGTGAACTACTAATATGGTATTCTCCTAGGGGCTGTGGAAGTGTTGCTGTGGGAGTACCAGGCATGGTGCTACGCCACAACAGTTAGAATTTCTGGAGACTTCTAGATTTGCATTTTCTTTGTAGTTTCATTAACATAATTGTAAAACAGACTTAATTAGTGTTTTAGCACTATTCACATTGTTTTATTTTAAATTTTTTTTTTTTTTTTTTTTTTTTTTTTTTTTTTTTTTTTTTTTTTGAGATCCTAAAAAGACTTTTTTTCACTGGGTTAAGATACTGAGCTGACAACCTTGAAAAACCTACCTCTCTTTGAAGGTATAGAAGGAGGATATGTGAGGTTAGTAACAAACCAAGTTTAATGGTTAGGACTGGGATCTCTGGGGAGGCTTAGGGTTTTTTTCTGGTTTTGGGTGGTTGGTTTGTTTTTTTGTTTTTCCTATTTCTTGATCTACTATCTTGTTCTAAGTTCTTGTTCTAAGTTCCTAAATGTGTACAAATCTGGCTTTAAAGGCCTATGTGGAGCTTCATTCTACACTCACTTTTAAACAAGAACTTTTAGAAAAGCATACCTTTTAAGCATTCTCAAATCAAGCACACAGAAATATTACTGCTTTAAAAGAATGAACTATTATTCCTAAGGGTGGGATGACAGTACGTATTTTATGATTTTCCTCTCCATTATACCTAATGTTTAGTGTTATCCCACATCTTAGTCTCCTGATGGCTTGTAGCCCATACAAATATATTATTCTAATGCCATGCTACTAAAGGAATAAAGATATCTAAGCAAGTCACAATGTTTGAACTGAGAGGCACTACTTGAGAAATATTTGTTTCTCATAAGAGACCTTCAGTTTTTCCATTATGATTTTGAGCAGATCTGGCTGATGCAGGTCCAACCCATGTTCTTCTTCTAGATATAAATTTCAGATCTTGAGAACTTAAACACAATGCCACAGAATACATAGTAATACATGGTCTTTTCAGATATTCCTCCTCTGTTCCAGTTGATTAGTCTGTTCATTATTAGACTGCAAAATTTACTCACTCCTCTGTTGCTATTTTATATTAACTTTTAGAATTCCTCTCCTTCTCAAAGGATTAGTTAGTAGCACATTTGACGAAATAGAAATTAAATTAACTTACTTGTTAGACTGAAGGTGTGAATGTCCACACAAAGATTACTATTACATAGATGTGTTGGATTTGGTGCTGAAGACCAAGTGCCAGCTTTTATGCAGGATTAAACTGCTACAGCTTCATGAAAATAAATCCTGGTGGCCACAAGGAAAGTGATAGCAGTGGGGACTGTGAGGTAGGAGCTGGCTGAGCAATGATAATCCTAGATGTCTCTTGTGAATGTTAGAGGGCAGCTTGTTAATCAGAAGTTGTTAAAACAGTTGTTTGAAATTTTGCCACTGGACAGAATCTTTCTAAGCAAATGACTAACTGTGACACTACTAATCATACCAATTTATCACTGAGGTTCCGTTTGTATGTTTTGTAGTTTACAGTCTGTTACAGAACAGTGGTGGTTGAATGGTTGACTGGTTGAATGCTCTTTTTCTCTTATTTTTTCTTTTTTTTTTTTTTTTTTTAATGAACATTTAAAGTACATAATTTTACTTCATTTGTACAGAAAATTACCCAAACATCTTCACTAGAAATCAAGTAAATCTGCTCAATACCATCTCAACAGCAGGCAATATATGCTTTATTGAACAGAACAGCTTAAACAAACCTTATCCTTTAGACATGTTTGTACTACCAAATTCTGCTTAGGTACTCACAACTTTAGGAAAAATATGGGTGCTGCTAAATAATAAACGGTTTTTTGCTACTCATATTTTTTTTATCCAGGTGGTTGATTACATAGTATGGGATATTTTTGCAGGTGATATAGAAAATCATATATACCAGCTGGTGCACCCACCAAGTAATGCTTTGCTAAATGACACAGCACTGATCACTTATAACAGCATCTAATGACTCTAAGTGGTATCTTTACCAGACATTTCTTTTTTCTCACTGATAAAGAGCCTTCAAAAAAACCTCTATCTGGTTTTGTTTTCCTTGCATACTTTGTTAGGTAAAGGAAAAAAAAAACACTCAGAAGAAATGCAAACGATTAAAAAAACCCACAATAACAGTAAAAAGCAAGCTAGCGTAGCAAAGATGAACTGCACTGGATGGCTTGGCATGCTGCCACTAACACTTGGCATAACTCACTTGCTGCTGGCACTGGAGATGTTAGATGTACTAGCCACTAGGCTCCTGCTATAAGCACTTTACTATGTAGAATCAATATCGACATACTGCATAAACAACTGGATGAAGCTTTTACAAAAATGATAGCAAATAGCATTTCAATCATTTCACATAAATCTGAAAATATAATAGTTCTCGACGTTACTATTAGTGTTGTATCTGAAGGCCCTGATTATCACTGAGTGGCATTAAATTTAGCCTATTGAACATCAGTCCTGTGCTTGCTTTGCCTGGGACTATGATTGGTGTGAAGAAAGCAGCAGTAAAAAAATTCTCTCCAGTTGGTACCTTATGGGAGGGCATCCAGGGTTTTGGTTTCTATTTGTGCAATTAACAGTCATTGATCACTTACTTTGTTCAGCTAATAGTGGATCAGATGTCTACTTCCCATCCCTGCTGTAATTAATGAAAGTAGGCATTAACTGTTGATAGAAAATAACTGTTTCTTTGTGTCCTGTAAGTCTTGCTCTGAAGCCTTGGATATGCTCGAAAATGTCTAAAGTTTGGTCCTGGAGTGGCCAGCAGATTAAGAACTTTCTACTACAAACCTGTGGCATTCTGCTATGGAAACACTACTTTGGTTTACATGTTCTTTTTAATTTTAGTAAAGTAATGCTTTGAAAGCAAGTTTGCCCACACTTGGATTCCCTGGAATCCCTGTATTTTAGATGAAAGCACTGTCCCTATCTCATAAAAATCAACATGATTGCTTCTTTCTCATGAAACAGTTATAACACAACTGTTACAGTCCGAGGTAACATTAAAATTTATTTTTGTTTTGGATCCGCAAAACAAAGTCCAACCACAGAAGAGTTGGGTGCAAGCAGATTTTATTTGACAATTGACACAGGCAAAAATCTAGAGCCAGGCAAACAAGGGAGAGAGGAAAAGAAGATATAACAGAGAGAGAGAAAAAAAAAAGTGGAGGAAAAAAAGGGTATGAAAGTGGGAAGAAAGAATGAGAGAAAGAAAGAGAGTGAGAAAGAGTCACCACCAGGGGCACAGCTGTCCAGCGAGTTTCTTCAAGATGTCGCTGATCCTTGGACAGGGTCCGATGCAAAACAGGTGTGTCAAGAGACAACCAAACAGCCACAACCTGGACAGCCATATATACCCCTGAGTTCCTTTTGTTCCAAAGGAGCAGCTCTCAGTCAGCTGCCACAGAAGCCAGGCGCATTGGCACCAGAGCCATTGCAGACAGGCTGCCTGGAAGCGGGGGGGAGCTGTCGCAGGAAGGTGCAGTCTGCCACCCACTCATCAGTTCTCATCTCCTTCCAGGTGTCACCCCTGTTCTGCAAGCCAGGGGCAGTGGCATCAGAGCCATTGCAGACAGGCTTGCCTGAAGGAGGGGGGTGGCTTCCAGCACACAGCTCTTATCTCTTTCCAGCCCCCTCAGCCGGGTACATCAGCATCAGTACAATCAAGGTGGCTTCCTCCACCCTGTCCAGGGCAATCGTGCCTGGAGGGACGTCCCAGCATTGCAGGCTGGCCCTCAGAAAAGGGGAGCAGTCTCCTCCCAGAAGTTAGTTCTTAGTTCTTATCTCTTCCTGAGGTGTCACCCCCTGCTCAGCTCTGGCCAGGCCAGGTCCTCCACCCTAGCCAGGGCTATTCTCTTTAAAATTGTTCTTTTGAGACAATTTCAAATCAGTGAGATCAGACTCTCACAACAACTCAATGATATAATGGGGTTTGTGTGAAAGGTATGCAAGCACATGTGCTTGTGCCACAACTCCAAGTTCTTGAAGTTGAGCCCAGGTCCTCTAAACACAGCTAAACACAGGGATTCTTTTACTCAGTTGGAATCAAATCACTGAAGAAGATTTAATCCACCACATGCAGTATTGCTTCCTTCTGTGACTGATGAAGAGTAACTTAAGTGACATTATCATTTTCTTTCTTGTAATAAGGTGTCCTCTTTTGTGCAAAAAGAACAAATTCAGATTATTTTTAAAAATAAGAGAAACTGAAAGAAAGCAACATGTATAAATTTATCAGTATATGCTCATTTACATGAAACTATGAAACTAAGTAGTAAGATAGTTGAACTTATTCTGATTTTCTGGTCACTCTTGTTTTTTAGCTATCCAAGACCTTTTCTTATTCCTCTTTCTTTTTTTCTTTTCTTTTTTTTTTTTCTTTTCCATTCCTTGCTGCCACTAGCAGTCCTTTCAGGAGCATGTTGACAGCTTTGAGCTGACAGAGAATCATTATAATCAGTGTAGAAGATATAAAGTCACAATGAGAAAGGAATTCATGTTTACAGTAGTGGGGACCACACACTGTGATAGCTTGCATTAGAAACTCAGCAGGGGGAGTGTGAAAAGCTGTAACATTATAGTAGATACGGGGGCTTTTTGGTATGAATAGGTCGCCTGTGTTCAAGTACCTGTCTAACATGTAACAATCACAAAATATTATCATATTCAGCAGGGCCATTATTGCTATTACATTGAATATGTTGCCCCTTAATATTCTCCATGCTCTCAAAATATGAAAAAGATACAACCTCAAATAATGGATTCCCCCTAACTGTGACAGTCATGCACTTTGCCATGCATCGCCGCAAAAAAGAAGACTGAGACATATGCAAGAATGGATCAAAATCACATGGAACAGGTATATGTCAGAGCAAGGTTATTCCTTCAGGTAATTAAAAAACTCTTAGTCAAAATGCAAAAACAAATGTATGAAGCTTTACCTCTAAGCTCTGGGAAGAAAAAAAAAAAATATATTTTTAATGTCATAATGAGCAGACACTTATAGCAGCTCAAGACAGGTTTAAAAAATCCAGGAAATATTCTCTGGGGAGATGCACACACAGAGCAAAGATTCGAGTCTGCTACAAGTCTCTGAATTTTTTTATTTCTTTCTACTCTGTTTTTTACTTTGAGCTTATGAGATGAACTGTGGGCAGTTTGAAATTGCCAACAAATCTCTAGGAGACAGAGATCAAGCAGCAGAAGTTTGGCTCTAAGGTCCTTGTTAAGGTACCAAAAGCCGCATTTTATCCCTGTTATTACACAGAACACAATCTTGGAAGAATGTTAAGGTTACACAGAGAGGCACTTAAAAGTTGAGAGATGCCAGAAGTACTTTTCAACTTTCTCTGGTGGAATGAAGGGGTGTTACTGTCTTCATTTTACAAATGAGCAACTCTAACAGGCAAAGATTGATGATGCAAAGGGATATGTTTATTTTAGTTGCCCAAATGGAGATAAAAAGGACCTGATTGTCAGAGCACTTTGGATTTAATGGAATAAATTAAATCTACCCTAGGTTAGACACCAAAATGGCTTGAGATTACACAAGAAGTTAGTGGAGGTGAACCACAGAATCACAAAACCCCTTCCTAAATGTTCAGAGAACATGTCCCATTGACTTCAGAGTCAATAAGCATTTTGGAAACTGCCTCCAAGAAAATGAAGAATGACACATTGTAAACACCTGTGAATAGATATCTGGCCATAACATGATAGACATATTTTTCACAATGTTATTGGTCAGATATCTTAACTGCAGAATCATTTTGTTCTCTCCTGTGCTGCAGTTCATGTTAATAGCCAGCACAGTAGTATATGTATATTTGACATTGTGTTAGAAAAAAATCAAAAGGAGTGTAGATAGCTAAATCAAATACATTTTGATTTAGAGAAGTAGAGAACAAGTCCAAGTTGTTTTTCGGGTTTGTGTTGCTTTGGTTTTGTTTTCCCTTTATATTCTATGTCAACTAAATGGGAGCAAGGTCAACTCTGTTTACTGTTCCTAACAATATATTTCACTTATATATTTATGGATTTAATATAAATAAGGTACTTGTACTCTATGTCACTTGTTTAATGAGTCTCAGTAGTTGTCAAAGATCCTAGCATGAAGGGAGGGGAGAGCAGCATTTGGTAACACCACATACTACTGTAATTCTTTAACCATCCGACCATGCTGCCTCTATAATATTCTTGAGATTAAATTGAACTCACCTAATTAAGTGGAAATACTTCATAAACTCTGTTAAAACAGACTTCAGTATAGAGTTTATGCCACATCTAGAGTTACATTATTACACAAAATTAAAATATTTTTTTTCCTCAAGACAGTTCTGCATGAGTTCTCATTGTTACATTCCCAGCACAATATTCTCTGTGTTCAATTTCAGAACTAGCAATAATAGAAAAGCTAAAATTCTGTAGATAACTAAATAAATTAAAGATGCTACAGCTCCTAATTGTCCACACAACAATTAGATCTGGGGTTGTATAAGCAACATTCTATGTGCTGCATTCATCTGTGCTAGCTTCCCTAATTGCCTAGGCTGAGAGGATTATAACTTGGAGAAAGTAAGGTGTTACGTTGTATTACTCCATAGCTAAAAGCTTTTTCCTAAAGGGCAACAAAGGAAAACTGTTAAAGCCACCCATTCACCTCTATCTCCATTAATATTGACATTTTGAAGAAAAAATGCATGTTCATTGAAATGAGCCACATTTGATATCTGAAGGCTGATTTATTTCATATGAAAAACTAAACTGTGTTGTAAGGATTTGTCTACAATGCGACCCTGTTAAATACTTAACGGGGCATAACAAAAATGCATTCTTTAAGGAAGAATGCTGGCAGCAATATTGCTCCAGTCTGATTGGTACATTAGCAGTCCTGACTGTAATAGAAGAACACCAGTGTCAAGGAAATCTCATTAAATAACGTTTCCTTTAGTAAATAATGGACTGTGTGGCTGAACTGTTCTGCTGCTGGTTTCCGATCTGTGCTTTCCAGTTTTAGTCACTAAGAAAGGTTTCCTTATTAGCAAAATCTTCTGACCAAAATATGCAGAGCAGGATTAAACAGCTGATGTTTACAAAATGTATTTGATTACACTTCTCATACCTTTCCAAAGATCAGGGCTAAATCAGGCCTACTTATAAGGGAACGAATAGCTCTGTAGTGAGCTTGGTTACAAAACACCATGTGGCCTTTGCTGATAATATTGCAATGGGAATTGTTCTATAAGAGATAATGGAAGCCCAGGATCAAGACAAAAGATAGAACCAAAAGAAGAATGAAAATTAAATTCATCTTACTAATAAAAGGCTGCTATTTGAAACATATACTTCATTTAAGTTCATGTAAATATTGGCAGATGATGAAGCCATTTTAACATTAGGAGTGTCCAGGGAATAGGAGACCAATTTCTATTCATCTGTTGAAATCCCAGGACATACACATCAGAAACATAGCATTTTCAAGTATCTCTTGCTGGGAATCATGGCTGCATTGTTTTTAAATGTAATCAATGGTCTAAGTGAAAATGCAGGACAGGGTTTATGGAAAAGATAATTTAAGCAGACAATATATCTGGCAAGAAGTAAACAAACAAACAAAAAGACTGGGCTTCAGAAACACAGAAGTCTTATTTTTCCAACTAGGTTATTGACCTGATAGAAAATATTACTTCTTCCTATGAAATTTCCTCTTTTACAAGGGATTTCCTTTTGGGAAAAGACGCACGATTTCTCAAAAAGTTGTTCTTTTCATACAATGAGTAATTAAAGTAGGGAATGCAATGCCACAGGATGTTCTGAAGGCCAGATGTTTAAATAAGTTCAAAAAGGAACTCAACAAGTTCGTGGAAGATAAGTCCAACTGGGACTATTAAAAATGTCATGAATGCCTTCATATTCAAGTTTGAGAAATCCCAAAGCCATTCGTTTGTGTAAGCTGGGAGAGCAAACCAGGAAAGTGTTTTCATTGCTCCTGTACTCTTTCCCTATCAACCTGGGAGAAAATCCTGGGTCACACTGATCTATTGTCCCTATCTTTATATTCCCTTGTAATTTTATTTCCATTAAGGACACTTAGGCACATGCATTTGAAGTAAGCTGGCTGAAGCCAGTGACTCAAGGCCTAAAAGTGAACAATGTTTTTTTTTTTTTTTTTTGAGGCCTAGAAGTGAACAACTGCACGATATGGATGGGTTACTGATTAATACCCAGTCAGCAAGACCAGGAGTGGTAAACCATTCCCTGAGGATCACAGTTGCATTCTACTCAGCCTAAAGAATTGCACACACACAGTTTTTATATATATAAAAATATAAATGAAAAATATATAACTGTAAATATAACTATAAATATATATGGAAATGTAAATATGATTATAAATATAAATGTAAATATAAATAGAAAATTAAGTAAATAAAACATATAGGTATAAATATAGATATAAATATAAATAATAATTGTATATATGGATAATATATTTAAATTTGGAATATATTAGATATAGAAAGCACTGCTCCCTCAAATGTATATTCTTTTTAATATTAGACAGCTGCTGAATAAAAGTGAAGAATGAACAGGAAAATAATTTACAACTGTTCTTTCCTAGAGAAACATACTAACTTCTGAGCTATTGCTATTTTCCAGTTGCTTTCCCTTCTCTTAATACCCTTCTCTTGCCTTCTGGCTTCAACAGAAGAAGGAAGGTGTCCCTTAGACTCCTTCCATTCTCTAGTTTCTGCTGATAGGAGCTATGAATCCACCATTTCAGTTACACAGTTATTGTACAAAAGATGGGTGGTACTTCAGACACTGAAAAAGTCTGTTTATTTAATCATGTGATTTCACATAAAAACTCCAAGGTCTGGATCCCCACAAGGAAGAAACTGCTCTAAAAACATGTTTATAAAGTAATTTCAGTACGGTCCTAAATCTTCCCTTAGAGGTTTGCCACCTGAACCATCAACCTAATAAAATGCATGAGTGTGATTTGGAGCATCTCTGGAAGGTAAGCACAGAGCTGAGGGTAAACTGATAGCACTCAGAAACAGAAACTAAATCCATCCTGACTGCTGCAGGAAAAAGGACTGTAACAGGACTGCAGTTCAAAAACTAAGAGCTAAGTGGTATTTGGGAAGCTGGTTTTTACTTGGTCAGCTACAATTCACAGCTAAGACATGGAAACTGATGGGGTGAAACTTCCAGTAATTGAAAGAAAAATTAATTTTTTGAGCATTTGGTTATGAGCTTTATTGCACTTTCCTTCCTTCCTTCCTTCCTTCCTTCCTTCCTTCCTTCCTTCCTTCCTTCCTTCCTTCCTTCCTTCCTTCCTTCCTTCCTTCCTTCCTTCCTTCCTTCCTTCCTGCCCTCCTTCCCTCCCTCCCTCCCTCCCTCCCTCCCTCCCTCCCTCCCTCCCTCCCTCCCTCCCTCTAATATTTAGTAAAAAAACAGCTCCTGTCTACATGATAATAAAAGATTCAAACCAATGTAATACTCACTCCACGAATGGCTCCTTAGTCACCTGTCTCTGATACCTGCAGTTTATCTCGTTCATGACCTGTATCAGTCTGGCTCTTTGCTGGTTTTTAGTGTCCTGCGAATAATTAGGCATAAGAAAAAAAAAAACACTAGACCACTAGATCTCTCAGTTTTATAGGCACTATATTTTTTAGAAAATATACAAAGATTTAATTAAAAGTATTTTCTTACAGAAGGAATTTTGGCTTTTTAGAAAGAGTAGACTTTTTTAGAAAGAGTAAACTTTAGAAAGAGTAGACAGAAACATCCACACAGTTTAGGATAAACACTATTAGAACTCTAATCTTTACAACCAAATGTGTTTGTCCTTAGTAGACTAAGGACATTTTAAAGGAAAAAAATAATAGACTAGTTGAAAGAATATTTTACCATTTGTCAAGAATAATATTAGAATTCTTTGTATTCTTTGGGTTCAAATGTGACCATGCACTTGTGTGAAAGATTAAAACACCCTGAAATTCTACATATGACAGAACATGAACTTTTTTTTTTTTTTTTTAATTAGAAAAACTCATGTTGAATTATATGACAATATTAGATGTTTGGTGGACTTAGTGAGATGATGTAAGCTCTTCTTCATGACTATTCAACCTAAAGCACAAAAGATATGTAAACCAGAATCTTTCTCAATGAGTACCGAGTCTAGTGTTTTGTTTGTTTTGTGTTGTATTGGCATTTTTGGTTGTTTTGAAAATACAGAGTTAAACATAAATTGCATAAACATAAACATAAGCATGTGTATATACATGCATATGAGCCACTTGCTGCCCCAACAAGTGCAGAAACAGCTTCCCACTGACATCAGAAAAATATTAATATTTAAAACTATTGTATGCCTTTATCTCCTGCTGATAATGGTTTTCCTTAAAAGAGCTGTAAGAGACATTTTGAACAGATGGTAACTGGTTTGCACTATCCTGAATCTCTTCACAACTGCCACAGAGCTTTACCATTCATTAATCTTCCATAGACTTCCAGTAGCACAGCAAGTAAATTACACACATACCCACTCTGAGGCCAGCACTGCTGTCAAGCTTAAAATTAAAGTGAAATGCACTGTGCCAAGTCTTTTAACCAAACTCTACTATAAACCAGTTAGAAAAATAAACATTTAGCTTGAAGCCTGACCCACGGATGTTCAAGTGAACACTAGCTGGTCATTATAGGTAGGGCATTCTATGCAGCAAGTGGAGTTGCAATTTGTAAGTGGGAATAAAACAAGAAAACATCTGTTTTGAATTCACCTTGACTCATTAAGTTTTAAGGAGAGAGCTATTTCCTCTACATTTGAAGCAATGAGGGGAAAAAATACCTATACCCAGAACACCCCCTATGATCCTTGCATTTGTAACAAGGTATCTACACAGCAGGTGATAACTAAATAAAATTGCAATGGATTTTCTTGGATCAGACATTAGGCCACAAATGCTTAAATATCCCTGTTGCTTGGAGAACAAACATGTGCAGCAAATTCCTAACCCTCCATGCTTCATTTACAAAAATACAGCTCTAGCATTTGCAGCTTACAAACTCTACCAAAGCCTCTCCTGCAATTTTTCCTCTAAGGTATTTTTCATGTCCAGTTCAACTCTTGTTTTAATGCTGAATTTTTTCTCACAGAAGTTTTCATAACTTTGCTTTCCAACACCTCAGAAAATCAATATTGGCACCTATACAGGGAATTCAAAGTGAACTTTGATCCCGATGCTGTACAGTGCTGAAAGGTCAGCTTTGCCATTTCCCACCTCTCCCTCCTCCAGCACTGTTGGCTGATGTGCACCCAGAAGGTTCCTTAAACTGACAAACTCAACAATACAAGCAGCAGCAGTTTGGAAGAATAACTTATCATCTATCTTTTATGGCAACGTAGATATACATATTACATGTGTGAACAGATGTTCCCAAAATCCAGAACTGAAAGGTTGCAATGACTAGGAGAACAAAGCTACACTGTAAATAATTACCTTGTTCCCCCACTCTTTCTCTTCTGTTCTTTATTTCCTTTGTTTTTCCATGGGAAGAAAATAAAGATTACATTTTTTACTTCACAAAGTTTTATTGACTAATCTAATTGTTATCTTTCAAATGCAAATTTGAGGTTTTAATTTAGAACTATTGCTATCTTTTAATTGCATCAGTTTTAGTAGAGAATTAGTATTAGTGTGCAATCTCTATAATCTCTATAATTATGGAGATTTCTGCAGTGGGAATCATAGAGCTGTAGATATTATGTATCTGAATTTCTCCATTTACCTAAATACATTTTTGTTGCAAAATACCTCCAGGTACAATTATGCAGAAATGCAAAATTAAGAGAGAGGCTTCTTGAAATTTGTCTATACACCCTGAATAATGTTAAATATCTTTTCTAATATTACTCTATTTAAATCTGACTGTGTTTCTATTTAGTAGGTAGTTTGCACATGTATTTCAATATCCAGAGCCTTATATTAGTGCTAAGTAAAGAAATTAATTCAGTTAGTTGAACTACTCATATCTTCTCAGTTTACTACATAAGACTGCATACAGTGTTCCTCCAATAATCCGAGCTATTTGAAATCTATACCAGAAAAAATTACTTGTCACTATAAAGGCATAAAGTCCTCTCTAGGTTTTTTGTCCATATATTTTCTACATATATTTCTCACATTTTAGTCTTTGGTTATTGATTATTTTTTTTTAAGCAAAAACTAATGTCAGTCAGACCTTTAAAAACTCCTCCTGATGATGAGACTGTCCTTCCAAATTTGCAGACAGAATGAATCAATTTTTAGATTCATTATCTGGTCAATTCACCAGGATTGGCTGCAGACTCAAGACCTACCACCATTTAAGCTGTGATCCTGGAATTAACTATGCATCTTGGATTACCTAAAAACACACTAGCTAAATGTCCTCTGATTTTCCACTGAATGTAAAGATGAAGAAAGGTACATACTTAGGGGTCCTAAAGGGCATATGGTCATGGTCATTCTGCTATTTCTGGCTATTTTTGTGGTATCACATAAAACACAACTTTTTCCATATATTAGTTATTATATTAACTGGAGAAAAATGAAGATTAGTTTGTACAGAAAAAGTATTTGGGATATTCTTCTCACAGATTATTTCTGTGGAGAAAAAAAATAGTACTTTTTGAGAAATCAACATCACATGTCTATGCAGAGGTGAATCCAAAGACTCTTGAATCTTTACTAGTTCCAAGGCTTTCTCAAGTTTTTAGAGAAAAAAGATTATATTTTAGAATAAAAGATTATATTTTAACCCATAGAAATTACTTGGCATTTTGATTGCCACCCAAGACTGTGTCTATACTTGTGAACAAATTAATGGGTTCATTCTTTGGATGTCATTTTTAGTATTGCATCCATTCTAACAAACTCATACCCTCCAAAACCAGAAGCTATATTCATATTGTCTTTTGGGAATTGTCCCTTTCACAAGCTGTCATTGGGAATTATTTGCAAGTGCTTTTTGCAACAAACCAAAAACCACAAAAGGGAGTATTATTACTCAACAGTATAGGCAACTGCATTTCACTGTGCAGAAAAAGTTGTCTGGCCTGTTTAATTTAATAAAATGGGTGCAAGTCAAAAGACTTAAGAGTATAAACTAGGCAGATTGCTGTCCAGTGCTAGGGTTGCACAGGAAAAACAACTTTTTTGCTCTCTTGGTGTGTGAGTTTTGACTGTGATTTTTGTTTAGTTAGGGTCAAAAAAAAGGTTTAGTATCTGAAGTAGATATGAAAACTATGTGTAATCCAGGTAGTCTGCTTTGCCAAAGTAAACACATTGTAATGGAAACTAAGAACTACAAAAGATATAAAATTAGTACTTTTTAATTGATTTACTAATATAGCCCATAAATGTGCAGGCACTTTGCAGACAAGTACATGACATCCCTGACTTAAAATGCATGCACTCTAAGACAATAGAGATAACAACATTTTGAAGGTGTTAAGACCTGGATAAAGGGTGGGAGATAGAATATTTTCTTACAGTGGATTGACAGACACTGACAAAATAATGATGTAATTACTGCATTTTGCTATTTTGGTACCAATATTAAAGATATTATTTCAACCATAGAAAGTAGATTTTTTTTTTTTCTTTGATTTTCTTTTTTTTTCCAAAGAAAGTTCAAGAGGAAAACACTTTATCTCATAAGTTTCTCTGCATAGTGAGGATGATTATTTTTATAAAAAGTAATTGTAAGAGAGTATTGTCTAAAACCAAGTGTGTTCAATCCCCTTCCTTTTCATGGTTCTTAACTGCAGCTGAAATTCAAACAATTGAAGGTTAATCAAAGAATGTTTGAATCAAAATGTTTTGAAGACAGATCTTAACAAGATAGAACATTTATCTGCTAATTGTCTGAGGGTAAATTCACAGAAAGCTGCTTTTGTTGGCTTTTGTTATCTGACTGGGGGCAATGAATTTCAGATTGTTTGTTCTGCTGATAATCAAGTTACTCATCAGGTTGTATAAGGATTAGACAATATTAGATGCTTGATACATATATGAATTTTATTCTTAAAGTACTTTTTTCTGCAAAGTGAAATATATAACCTCAGTCTAATTTTAACTTGCTGTTCAAAGGTCAGTTTGCGATAGAACGCTTGACTCCCCTCCCAGTGGGTGTAGTCTGGGGACATGTATGGAGAAAGATCTGCAATATTTTCTTACTTTTATTAGGACCTTTCAGATTTGTCCAACAGATGTGACAAGAGTGGTATAACCTTCCCTAATGTCTTTGAAAACTGGTTTTGTCTTGTGTGATTGCATTCCAGGGCTTTTAAATGTAAATTGGTCCAAACAACTCAATGCAAACATTTTCCAAAAGTTTTAAGGTGTTATAGTTCACATTTCAAATCATAAACTGATCGCTTCTACTAAAATGCTGAATTTCTTCCCCGTATTCTTTTTTTTAATTTTTGTCCCCTGACAGTAGATTCCAATAGTGTCATCTTAAGCATCCCCTGTGACTTCTTCCCACAATTTTGGGAATGTAAAGCTTTCCTTCTTTAAAATTTCAACAAGTGCTCCTGTTGCTCTTAAGAAAACATTTATATTGTTAGCATTAAGAATTGGATTGTCTAAGAAGTGTAACTCTAAAGATCCAAATTGGAGCTCAGTGAGACATAATTTGTCACCTGATCTGCAAGGAGGAATCTCTACCACTGCTTTTAGGCTGTCTTAAATGCAACATTCGATGCTTTCTTTTGTTAAAACATTTCACATCCAATAGAAATAATCACGAGGCTGAAGAAACACCAGTGCTATGACACAACGAGTAGTGCCCTTTGAACTGGGACGGTTATGGTGTGTGCTTCTTCCTTATAAAGCTTTGGAAAATGTTTCCACTTCTGGTTTAGGATGACCAGACTGTAGGCAAGTTTCATAGCTATTCTGAAAGTCTAAATGCACATGAGTGAATAGGTACATCCAGCAACAGTTTGAGGAACATACCTGATGTGTCCTAAAACCAAGTTTTAGCTCTTCCCTGAGAAAGGAGATATACTTGGCCTTGTATATTTGTGGCAAGATAAATAGCTATTATTTAGTGAACAAACAAAACTAAGCTTTTAAACATTACAAAGGAAAAAAGAAACCTAATCCAGTCGTACTTAAAGTAGGTTGACAATCCAAAACCAAAATACCTGGAATTTTCTACCAGTTCTTGCCAGACATGTGATGCCATTGACAATGTATCCAATGGAAATCACACTTTGATCCAAAAAGTCTCCTACCTACATATGAAAGAAAGATTTCTGTAATGAACAGGACCCAAATACAGTCTATTACACAACCTATTCCAGTACTGTTACTTTTAAGTTCCCGCTCTCAAGCTCGGATCAGATGGAATTGTATTAAACCTTACGTATTTATTGTCTGTTCTTTGAAAATGTACCTCTGTTGTTAAACATCCAACTAACATTTATCTGTAATTTAACCCATTTTAGTGAAAAGATTTCTAATGTTGAATTTCTTCTACATTCATCAAAACCATGACCATGAACCGTGTTCATCCATTTCTTAGAACTTACAGCAAGGTAACTAAGTCACTACTTCTTCCAGTGACCTCATGCAGTCTAAGATTAACAGATGTAAATGGCTATTTTTATTCTAGATTTGTAGTATATGTGAGTTTCTTTTTCTGTAGTTTTCCAGTCTGTACAATGGTCTCTCAGACTGGTATTTCTTGACTGAATTTTTTCTGTATATGAGAAATTAATCTCCCTAGAACTGATATCCTTTCTTGGATCAACTGAAATAATGAGTGTTTGTTTACCATGCCTGCATTTCCTTAGAAATTCTTTCTTTCTCACACATTTTGTATGTTAGTTTTATTTCATAAGTTAGAATAAACTGGATACAGTCAAACAAATGTTAGAAATTTTTAATATTTTTAAGAAGGAAATGAGCTGGTAATACTGTAGTTGAACAAAGTAGTTCAGGGTGCCTACAAAGATTACGAGCAGCATTGAATAATGGAACAGAATATGCAGAATGTGACACAATTTTCTTTTGGGGAATCTTGAAAGATTTCCTGCTTCTGGCTGTTGGTAAACAATCTCAATGAAAAACAGCACCTTTTCTGTTTGCATAAGGTGAGACATCTGTAACCCTTTTTCTCAGGTTAGTGCAGTGGTGGTTTAGAAGTAGGGGGGAGTGACTGGGGTGGCTCAGATGAGACGCCGATGGAACATCCCCTGACTCCAATTCTGACCCCACCTGTGGCCAAAGCCAAGCAGCATAGATGTGCCTCTGTGAATTAACATATTCAAGAAAGGGAAAACAAAATGACAAAAACAAACAAACAAACAAAACCCAACAAACAAACAAAAAAAATTCTACAACCTGCAAAGCAGAGGAGAGGAGGAGATGAGAACAGACACACCAAGGACTGTGAGGAAGGTGTGGTGACCAGGCAGAGATTGCCCCATTGCCCATGGTGAGATGGCAGCTGTCCACCTCCAACCCATGGAGGGGCAGAGTGGAATAGTCCCTGAAGGACCATAGTGGGGCAGACATGAATCTGTAGCCCATGAAGGATCACACTGGGCAGATGTGAAGCTGCAGACATGGAGAACCCCGTGCCAGGGGATGTGATAGTTCCTAAAAGAGGCCATGGATCTGGGAAGCCAGATGTGGAGCAGTTTGTTCATGAGGGACTGCACGTCATGGGAGGATGGGTTTGTGAAGGACTCTCTCCCATAGGAGAGAACCCATATTGGACTGGGGCAAGGCTGTGAGGAACTCTCCTCCTAAGGAGGAAGGAGCAGCAGAAATAATTAACCCTAAACTCTCATTCCCTGTCCCCCTGTGCTGCTGAGGAGGCAGAAGTGAAGTAATTTGGGCCTGGAAAGAAGAGGTGGGGGGGGAAAGGGTTTAAGATCTGGTCATGTTTTCTCTTTCTCCTGATAGATTCAATTATTTTTTTTTCTCTCCCAGTTGAGTCCATTTGGTTTTGCCCATTACCAAACTGGGGAGTGAACACCTTCCTATCCTTATCTCCATTAACGAGCCCTTTAGGATTTTCTCCTCCTTATCCCATAATGAAGAGGGGGCTGGATGAGTGAGTAGAGGCCTGGTTGTGAACTCCAGATATAATTGGAATCTTTTTGGTGAACTGAAGGATCCACTTTTGTAGCAGGGACTTGATACCTTGAGGAGGTGTTACACTGAGGCAACTCAGAACAAGGAGAAGCTCTCATCATTGAACAATACTGCTCTCTTGGAATGAGTCATTTGCTAGTACCACATAATGGATGATATTTTTCTTGGGAAGTAGCATTTTATAGACAGAATATCAGAAACAGAATCAGATATTGAAACTGGCATTTTCAAGGCCTCCATCAGTGTATGAAATCAGGGGATCAGACCCAGCCAGCACGGGTTTAGGAAGGGCAGGTCCTGTCTGACCAATCTGATCTCCTTTTATGATCAGGTGACCCGCCTGGTGGATGAGGGGAAGGCTGTGGATGTGGTCTCCCTGGACTTCAGCAAGGCCTTTGGCACCGTCTCCCACAGCATTCTCCTGAAAAAGCTGGCAGCCCACAGCTTGGACAAGCGTACTCTGCACTGGGTTAGGAATTGGCTGGAAGGCCGGGCCCAGAGAGTGGTGCTGAATGGGGCTGCATCCAGTTGGCGGCCGGTCACTAGTGGTGTCCCCCAGGGATCAGTGCTGGGCCCAGTCCTGTTCAATATCTTCATTGACGACTTGGATGAGGGGATTGAGTCCATCATCAGCAAATTTGCAGATGACACCAAGCTGGGGGGGAGTGTCGATCAGCTGGAAGGCAGGAGGGCTCTGCGGAGGGACCTGGACAGACTGGAGAGATGGGCTGATTCCAATGGGATGAGGTTCAACAAGGCCAAGTGCCGGGTCCTGCACTTTGGCCACAACAACCCCATGCAGCGCTACAGGCTGGGGACAGAGTGGTTGGAGAGCAGCCAGGCAGAAAGGGACCTGGGAGTCTGGATTGACAGGAAGCTGAACATGAGCCAGCAGTGTGCCCAGGTAGCCAAGAAGGCCAATGGCATCCTGGCCTGTATCAGGAACAGCGTGGCCAACAGGTTCAGGGAAGGGATTCTGCCCCTGCAATCAGACCTGGTGAGGCCTCACCTTAAGTACTGTGTCTAGTTCTGGGCCCCTCTGTTCAAGAAGGATATTGAGGTCCTCGAACAGGTCCAAAGAAGGGCAACCAGGCTGGTGAAGGGACTCGAACACAGGTCCTATGAGGAGAGGCTGAGGGAGCTGGGGCTGTTCAGCCTGGAGAAGAGGAGGCTCAGGGGAGACCTCATTGCTCTCTACAACTCCCTGAAAGGAGGTTGGAGCCAGGTGGGGGTTGGTCTCTTTTCCCAGGCAGCTCTCAGTAAGACAAGAGGGCACGATCTTAAATTGTGCCGGGGGAAGTTCAGATTGGATATTAGAAAGAATTTTTTCACGGAAAGGGTGACCAGACATTGGAACGGGCTGCCCAGGGAGGTAGTGGACTCTTCGTCCCTGGAGATATTTAAAAAGAGACTGGATGTGGCACTCAGTGCCATGGTCTAGTGACTGCAGCCGTAGTTAATCAAGGGTTGGACTCGATGATCTCTGAGGTCCCTTCCAACCCAGCCTATTCTATGATTCTATGATTCTATGAAATAATAGGAATGCGAAATCAGTCTCAGAGAACTGCATCCAAGACGTCTCTCTTTTTTCCTTTTTTCCTTTTTTTTTTTTCAGAAAGCTGCAGTTTTCTTCTACTTTTCCAGTAGAATGAGCCCTGCATGACAAAGTCCTCTGCTATATCTGTCTGCCTTGTTTTACTTCCATGAAGCCACTTACAGTAGAGCAGAAAAACAAAGTTAATTTAGTCAGTAGACTCCATGGTAGAGTCTTTTAATCTAAACTCTTCTACTCTTTTTGGGTGTCTCCTGGCTTCATCCTATCCCAGATTTACTGTTGTACACAATGGGAGCTGTCTTTCTCCCATGTTATTTACTAGCTGCGCCTATGGAAGAAAATGCTAGTTGGAGTGGTGAAAGCCATGTCTGGGAACACAGTGAAGACCTGAAACAGCATGACCAATCACCTGATCAATCCCATATCTTGGCTGTTTTCATTTCCTGATTTGGCCTCAAAAATTCAGAGATGGGAGTACTGATTGGCCCCTACCTCGATCACACTAAGTTTCCTATAACTCCCTGACTGAAACCAGACACAAAAAAAGTTGCCTCAGTTCAGAAAGGGAGACTCTGATGTCTTTTGATGACATAACATAAAAACTGAACTCAATCTAAAGTGCAGCCACCAGCTCAAGCCATGTTTTCATCAGGGCACAGAGCATCAACTATCACGAAGGTACAGAGAACTGATTTACAAGCACCAAAACTGTAAACCAATCAAATATATTGCCTTGAGCACTATGACCTTCTGCAGCAACCAAGGAGCATTTGGGCAAAGGAGAACTGCAGTGCCCCTCCAGACCTGTGAATACATGATGCACTATATCTAGTATGGAGTCATTCGGCAGAAAAGAGCCAAACCTGAAGAACCATGGGGTGCCCACAGACAAACTTGTAAATCAGTTGGCCTTCTATTCCTTCTATCTTCATATGACACTTCTGCAATATTAGTTAGCTAAATTAGCAGTTAACTTGAAGCAGTTGGATTTAAAAGCAGAAGTCATGTCTGGTTCTACCAGTTGGGCCACTGCACCAAATTTATTACCCTTTGAAATCCACTGCAGAGAGCTTTCACACATTTTAAATTGTGTAAAACTTTCAAGGTTTTCCTAAAACGTAAAACATGTTGATTAATACATCATATGCATTATTCACCATGATACATGTTGGCAGTATACAAATTACCTAAGTTTTGCCATCTGCATAAATTAAGCAACCACTCTTAAAACACTTGAGTTATTGAGCAACTGCTGATTAGCTAGATATTCAAAGCATGATAAGGGCACAGGACAACAGCATAAAGCATTCCCCTTTACAAGCTTTAGCCTGCATATATATTGTCACTTGGCAGTATGAAAATGATATCTCTGTGGTGGAAGAAAATAATGCAGCGTTTGCTATATTAACAGCAGATGCTGTTCATTGGCATTCTTGCTACCAGGCTCTCAGATACAAATTTGACACACATTCACACATGCAAAAAGGCAATCACATACTACTACCTGCAGTTCAATTAGCATTAAAATACTGGCCTCAAGGTACCTCATGGACAGATCTTTTAAAATTTGCCTGGCAATGACACATAAAAATCAGGAATTTCAAGGAAGTTCAAGGAAGTTAAATGATTTTACAAGCTGCATTTTTAAAGGTAGTAGTAATTGCTGCCTTCTATCCTTTAAAAAGAAAGAAGAAACTGGCAGAAAGAAGGAAATCAAAGGAGAAGGTTTTTACAGGATGTCAAAAATGAATTGCACAAGTCAAAAAAGCTCAACTGCACAACAAAAAAAGGAAGAGATTTTCTGAGCTGATAAACACACATGAGCAAGAGGCTAAGAGTAAAAACCACTGCTGTGAAGTCAGCTTAATTGCTAGAGATAGAAAAACATATGAAAAGACGAAGAAGATACCACAGAACAAAACACAGGAGCTGAATGTTTATGATCAGTGCCATCAAGAAATTTTTGAACAGTGAACAATAATAAAAAATGATGCAGGCAACTCACAAAGTGTTAAAGCCCTGTTAAGCCTTAAAGAAGTATAAATATAACTTGGAAAAGAGGTACACAGAAGCTAGGGTGTAATTATGCAAGCAAGATACAATAGTAGTGATACAGAAAATTTAGTAACCTAGAAAACCTGAGCAGAGATGCTGAAGGTAACCAATGCTTACAAGGACAAAACGAGACTATTTTCCTCTTTTTTGAAATATTCTTGCTAATGAAAAATAAGAATATAATAAGGAATGGAATTTTTATGGTTATGATAAGAAGACACCTATTATTTCAAAACAGAAAAACGCAGTCAGGAAGTGTTTTCATATGACATACATAACACTGACCTCATCTTCTTTCAAACTTCATAACTGTCATCTGATAAAAACAGTTCCCTGAATGTTGCTAGCTCAGCACGGTGCTGTTGGCCACTTTCTTATTACAGCATGTTTTAAAAGTGTTGCAAAAGAAATGTGGAATTTCAGAAGTGCTCCAAGGTGGATTTAACTCTCCTCATCTTGACACCATGACACACTCGCAGTACAGTTAGTGAAGAATGCTGATAGTGGATTCTTCTCTGTGTGTATCCATCAAAAACATCAAGTGTTAATTCTAAGCAAGCTACATGGGAACCCTCTATGTTAAAAGAACAGGACATTTCAGAAGGTAAATCACCCTCTTTTAACATGGGTACCTAAAGTAGCTGAAATTCTTTGCTTTGTTAGGGAACATAGACAGAAACCAAGACAACCAGGTTAGGCTGGATGCATACCCTTTATAAAACAAACTTTGTGAACATGATTTTCATGGCCCTGTGCCTGGAAAACCTCCCATTCTTATTTGACCAATGATAAGAATATAAAAGCAAGGCACTTCCTGCTGAAAGATCCAAAATTGCATTTGTTCCTAAGCTTTTGAAAATGCATTCAAAACAAAAGATGTTACTTTTAGTAGAAGTGCCTTGTAAGGGGATCTTAACAGAAAAACAGTATTGCAAATTTTATTTATTCTAACTTCTTAGAATCCAGAAGTATTAGTTAGAAAAAAGAAATGGAAAGTATTGCTTCAAAATACTTTTCAAATTAAGAATCTTGCTGAAAATTACTAGGGAGAGCACAAACCAAAATATTTTGGTGTTCATACTTTCATTTTCACTCACATTCCCTTTTTCAGAGTAGATCTCTTTCATTTTAGAATTCATACATCTCCTACTGACCTCTGTGTTTCAATCAGTTTCCTATGTTTTCAAGGTTAAAATTAGTTTGGTCAGGTCCCCAGGTAACTGGAAGTTGGAAGGTAGCTGAAAGACTACATATGTGAAGTTCAACAGACACAAATGAACATTTTAGGCTGCAAATCAAAATTGGAAAATAACAACAGCCTGAGATTTTTCATTATGTTGCCAACTTTTCAAAAGTTCTGAACAGAAAGTTAGAAATTGTCACGGATGGCACAGCTAAAGGGAATTTCTGCTTCTACCCTTCGTGAAACTGACAATTTAAACTGATCTATTGCTTAGGAGATTCAAACAGCAACTTCAGTCACCCATCTTCTTTCCAGCCAGCTAGGGACTCTTTTCTAAAGCTTCTAATCTTGAGATGGCTTTATATATTAGTCCAGCTGGATTCTGTGCAAACATTTGTGTTGTATGCAACTGCTGTGTGGAAATCTGTTTTCTACCAACTGAGAAACATCTGTAGATTATGTCCTAGTTAATGCAGAAGGTCTTTGTTCATTTCTTTGTTTCAGCTTATTTATACGATCCCTCTTTTTATTAGTCTCCCTGCTGTCTAACAAACTTCAGTTGATATAACACACTGCTGTGAAAAATCTAAACTGCATTAGTCAGATCAAACATATACAGTATCTTCAGTATTTGCTTGCTTAAGGTTATATCCTCCCTGCACGTTGCACATATAATTCCCAAAAATGTTAATGGGCTTTAAGATTGTGTACTAAGGGTGAACTGGAGCTCTTATATTAGTTGCTGGTTAGATTCCATCGTGCTTCATAAAGCACTAACTGGCAAAATGTAATTGTTAGAACAAGGTTTATAACACAAAATAATTAAAGAGAACAAAAACTTTTTAATTCCTGCTAAAAATAAAACTGTGTATGTATGGTTGTGTGATAAGAATTCTAGGGTACTTATATTTAAATGCATGTACTGGCAATTAGTTGATCCTGCATGGATTCACTGTTGTAATACATATTGTGGACTGATGAAGCAAAAGCTGTTATCAAAGTGAAAAGGAATGTAGGCTTTTATAAGGTCAGCAATTTTTCAGTGAACTGGCAGAGCAAGGATTACAGCTTCAGACATCTTGGTACCTATTTAAATATCTAAAACTTTGAACATTTGTTGGTGTTTCTGGGGATAAAATAAATCATTTAGGAGAAGGAAAATGGCCTCTTTATTACATGTATTTACTTCCCCTTTGAAGTTCGTGTCAGATTTGCTCATTTAAAGGAAAATAATTCCACTAGTCATTACAGTAATTCAGGTTCAAACAGCCGATGAAACCAAGCTATATTGTGTCTGCTTTGAAGATCTTCAGTTAGTTTTCTCACACACATTTTGAATAAATCTTCTAAAACACAACACTAAGGAAAAAACTGACAGATTGGAAGGGAGTAAACCATAGTATCAGAGATATTAGAAATGAGGAAATAAAATCTTTCTCAAGAAGGTCATGTAATCTCTCCCTTGCTACAGAAGATTTTTTTTTTCTATAAAGCTTTTTTCAAATCCAGTTTAAAAATGAACAAGTGGCATTTCCATCACTTCCCCTGAGAGGCAATTTCATACTTAATGTATTCTCAGTGTATATAAGGCAGGGAGGGACACCCACATCTCCCACTTTGTTGAAAAGTGCTCTAATCATTTGGGACAGAGGGCAGGTGGGAGGGAAGGAAATGTATTCCACCCCTCCTGTTGAAGCTGTGCCACTATGCAGAAAAGATTTCAAAATATCATGGGTTGGGGGAGGGAAAATGAACACAAGAGGGGAAAGAAGAGCTGTCTTCTATTTAGCACATTCATTTTGCTACAGGGAATCATAGGCTGTCATAATGACTTTACTCTACAGACTTTATTTTATCCACTGTTCAAGATTAAATAGGAAACATTTCTAGTTAATTCAGCTATAGTTCTTATTTTTATAAACTCATATATAGAAATACAAGACTGAGGCATTGCCATCTGTTTTTCTCAGATGTTATTTTGCCATAGCATCATGCAGACAAGTCTGAAAAAAATCCTACTTCTCTGGACAATCTGTTTGTGTTATATAGAATGCCTTGTGCAACTTCCAGGTTAGACATTTATTTCACTTGTAGAATGCTCCTTAATGACACAAATTTTTAAAGACAAAATGTATTATGTCAGTAAGACAATGGAAACAATCTTACTTTTTCTACAATGATATTTTCTTGTCTTTGGCATTTCATCATCCTCTTTCCTTTTATACTGAAATTCAAAGTCCAGCAAAGTTTAAGCAGATTGAATACATGCTGAAAGTTATTCTGTGTTTGAGCTTCAAGCTGCATCAGCTCTAGCATTCCCAGAACAGCATCTTAGTTTTAGTAGAGCTTTATTCCTTGCAGGTAGTTCTTTTCTTGTCACATGCAAATAGAGCCATTGCTTCAATACCTTCTGTAAGGATGCAGGGATAGGACAGGGTTAACTTTAGCAAGGATAATAAATCTACATGAACAATTTAGGGATGAGAGTTCTATCTAAAAAATAAACCCAGTGTTCCAACCTGTAAATGCCAAGTAGTCATCTAATTGAAGTTTTAACTCTACAACAAAACTAAACTAGCATATTTGGTTTGGTTTTTTTTTTCTTTTCAGATTTTCATTTTAAAACAAAAATTTTTATGGAATGCCTCATCACAGGAGAATTTCTGTATTTTGTCAATGAAAACTCCTCTGTGCCTAGTGGAATACTTTTGCAGTGAGTAAGTGGTAGGAGGAAATAATTAGAAGGAGAGGACTATATGAAAGTCAAGAGATGAAAGTGTTATGACACTTAAGAAAGCTCAGATAAAATACTTGAGAAAACTTAATTTTAGCTCCTGTGTTATGTAGACTAAAATTGACTATGACTCTCCTTCAGTCATAATGATAAGTCTTTGGCTTCAGACTCTACCTCTACACTTTATTCTCCATCTGTTCAATCCAGTGTGACTCTTAGCAGCTTCCTTCATACCTTTGCTTCACACAAACTTCCCACCCACAATTCCAGAATGAATGAACACATTCCAACCACAATGAGCAGCCATTAGCTGTTTTCTGTACCAACCTCTTTGTTTTATTCTGAGCCATCTGTTGTCTTTAGAATACAAGTCCTTTAAAGCATAGTATTCATTAGTCATTCAACATTGATTTCTGCACAAAATTTACTTAAAGCACCACATGTACTTTTACATTTAGAGTTTGTAAAATTAGAACTAATAAATAAATTCATCTAATACCTATTAAGTGGTGGTGTGCATGACTACCTGTGTTATCACACACATCTTGGATGAATCTTCCATGTCTCTCTTCAATTTCTACAGTACAAAGCACTTCACCTCGTAATAAATAATCAGACAAAGGATGTTATTGACTCTGGAAGTCACATTCCTGCAGTGGCAGAAAGATGCTATGCACCACTTTCTTTTCCTTCCATCCCCAGCACCCATTGTTGTTGTAAAACACATGAGACATAGGATATTTACTGCCATCTCAAAAGAGGCAACACAATTCTTAGTTGTCTCTCAGGTAGTGAATAAGCCTTCCAGAAGTAGCTCATTTGTCTGAGTGCTCATTTCACTTTCTCAAGGCACATATCAAGATTAAGTAGGAAATCACTGTATCTCTATGTGCTTTTACAAAGAATGAACACAGACTTAAAATGACAACAAAATTCCAAATTGATATTCTCAGTGCAATGCCTGTCAATACAAAAGCAACTCAATTTTATGCACTCAAAAGAAAAACAGAATAGCAAACTGGAATAGTAAAGTAGGTGGCATAGTCTAACACAGCACCAGCCTCTAAAAGTATACTTTGATCTTGATCAAAGGTAAAAAGACTGGGTGGGTACTTATCTTCATATCATCTGTAGCATTTCTGCTGAAGTATCAGATAGTAACTACTGAATGATGGTGAGCAGCAGCTACTCACATTGAGGTCATTGAAAATACTCATTTGAGTAAACCACCACTAACAGAAAGAAATGTGACATTTAGTAAATAACTTCTAACAATGTCTCATAGTCCCCAGTGTAAGCTGTTTGGAAGACCACCTGAGTCAAGGTCCAAGGTTGTTTGGAATCTTGTTACCTGAGCAAAAGGTAGTTCAGGAAAAATTTAGATATTTCAAAATCATAGGATCATAGAATAGTTTTGATTGTAAAATACCTTTCAGATCATCCAGTCCAATTGTAAACTTAGCATACTACCAAGTCCACCACCAAACCATGTCCTTAAAGTGCCACATCTACATCTATGTGTCTTTTAAATACCTCCAGAGAGAGTGACTCCACAACGTCTCTGAAAAGGCTGTTCCAGTGCTTGACAAACCTTTTGGGTAAAGAAATTTCTCATAACATCCAGTTTCAATTTCCCCTGGCACAATTGAGACCATTTCTTCTTGTCCTGTTTTTTGTTACCAGGGAGAAGAGACCAACTACCACCTCACTACATCATCTTTGTAGGTAGCTGTAGAGAGCAGTAAGGTTTCCCTTGAGCCTCGTTTTCTCCAGGATAAAGAAACCTAGCCACTCCTCATGTGACTTGTCCTCTAGACTCTTCACCAGCTTTGTTGTCCTTCTTTAAACATGTACCAGCATCTTAATGCCTTTCTTGTAGTGAGAAGCCCCAAACTGAACTCAGTATTCAATCTCACCGCTGCTGAGTACAGGAGCAAAATCTCTTCACTGTTTCTAATACAAGCCAGGATGCTGTTGACCTTCTTGGCCCTCAGGGCACACGGCTGGCTCATATTCAGCTGGCTGTCAACCAGCACCCTCAGGTCCTTTTTCTCTGGGCAACTTTCCAGCCATTCTTCCCCAAATCTGAAGCACTGCTTGGGGTTGTTGTGTCCCAAGGGCAGGAACTGACACTTGGCCTTGTTGAATCTCATGCAATTGGCCTCAGCCCATCAATCAGTTTATTGTTAATCAAATTGTTATGTGAATAGAGAAACTAATACTTCGATTTTTAAATTTTTTTTAAATGCAGATCACCCAGAGAATCATATTTCATTAAATGATTTTTAATCTTTGTGTTACAAAAGATATGAAAGAAATAGATATTTAAGAAATGCTTCACCTGGAAAAGATTTTTATTTTATTTTATTTTCATTTACTTTGCATTATTCATGTAGCAGTCTTGGCCTTGCTCAGTGCTGGTTCAGGAAGCAATAATATGAAAACAAAGACATCTCCAAAGCTTATGAAGAAGAAAACCTATTGCCAATTTTAAGCACAATTTTGGAGGTTCTCTTGCAAATGTTATATAAAATTGTCCGTGAAGAGTCAGGACTATCTATTGATGAGTTGAATTTCTCCCTATGTCCCATCCAACCAGGCCATAAAAAGACAATATAAAGGAGATCCTAGTTTTGCAAGAGTACAAATGCCTTTCAAGAGTGCAATAACAGTATAAGCTGAGGGTGGTTTCCGTTGTTTACTACAGTTCATCTGCTGATTTACCCACAGATCCTTGAATGCCTTCTATGTAAAGACAGGAAAAGAAGGACCTAAGTGTGCTTATGTCCCTACTCTTAATTTGGGGCTGTGGGTTACTCCTTGAGTAATGAGCTTTAATACACACTTGAGTTCTCTAATACCTTAGGAAATATATATATATACTGTTCACAGGTACATGTGTTATTTGCAAATACACAATAGTTTTTAGCTTCTTCCCAAACCCACTATAGTTTACTGTAGCCTGTTCCAATGAGCTTAGTTTTCTGGTTTCAGTGGAAGTCATCATTCACTGTCTATATGGTACATCATAGGTGAAATCTCTTAGACAACATGCTTCATCTCTAGAAATTTGTCCCGGTAATTATTTTTTAACTTTAGCCCCAAATAAGGAATGCTTACATTACATTCATTTATATTAAGTATTTTTAAAAATATAACTTATTGAACATGGATATTTTCCTCAATGGCAGATACGATGTAAGTCTTCAGAGAGAGACCATGTCAAGCACAGTCTTTCTATACTCTAAACCAATAAATCCTCTGTGCATTATCCTATAATAAAGATTTTGTAACAACAACCAGGAGTTTCAGCAACCAAGTGGTTTTTTGTACCAAAGGTATCAGATGTTAAACAAACATTGAAAGATGACACCTTTTTGAGTGCCTCTGCTCCTTTTATAGCCTATGTAGTGAAGGAGTGTTTAACAGAGCAATGGCTTGTACACTAGGGAATGAGGAGTTTAATGGTTCATACGTCCTTTATTTGGAAAATATCAATAACCATTCACAAGTCTCTTCTTGCATAAACTACATGAAAATCCCTATGTAAATGGTGCATATCTTCTTTATGATTCATACTGTGGATTGGTTAGTGGTTAGGGGTTTTTTTCCCGGTGTTAAATCACTTTTAAAAGTGTGGCTTTATCTGACAAGCTTAAGGTAAATTTCCATCTATGATTAAATATATATTTTATTCCCTACATTTTTTTCCAAGGGCATACATAGGCTGGATGAAACACTCTATTTTCCCTTGTTAATAAAATTCAGACTAGTCATACTGAAATACTCAATAATATCTCTTTGGTAGATAGGCAGTTCAATTCATTTGACCATATTCAGAAGTCAGAAACAGAATTGCATTATAAAAGCCTTGGCTGTGGTGTTATTTTGTGGTGTTTAACTATGCAAAAAAAAAACCCCGTATACAGAGATTTAGATTTCAGAAGTTCCCTTAGTAGGAAGCCATAAGTTTAATGATGCTAAAGCCATGACCATTGGAAGCATAGGCCAGTGACTTAGACAGTATCCTGACAAACCAAATGTGCAGTTTGCAATTTCATTTAACAGTACTTAGACAAGAGACCTCCAGCTATTTATTTGGGCAAACATTTCTGCTTTGGATTTCAAGTTAGTAACATGGAAACTACTCATGGAAGGACCACAATGTAAGGGACTTAGCATGCATAGAAAAGGGACTTTTTTAAAAATAAATGAAGGTGTAATAGTGAAGGACACCATAAGATTCTTAACCAGGAATGATACTTGTATAATTTCCTAATGTAGATTAGGGCTTTCTGTCTTAATGTTTCCCAGAAAAGGTGAAACACCTGAGAAGTGGACCTCTTGAATGAAAAGAAACATTGACTTTTGTGTGTATGTGCATGTTTTGATTTTGATATTTTTTTTATTTCTTTTGCTAGTTTTGCTGGGTAGATAACTAAAGTGATAAACATTGTAACAAAACCACCAAAAATTAACATTTGAGGGAAGTATTACCAAATAATTATCTTTCCTGGTGAGCAGGAAGTCCCTCGTATCCCTTTTTCACTGCACATGTCTGACATATTTCCATTAACCTATCAACTCCCTGCAGTGCTAGTGGAGCTAGACTGAGTTCTCCCATCCTATGGTCAATCATCTGGCAAAATACTGTCAGGTATTTCATTCCACTAGAAACGTGAATAATTTCAACACTGAAATTCATCTTCAAAAGCATAAAAGTTCTAGGAGAATTTCAGGTTACATTTTAGGGGTTTTTTTTCTACTCAAATATGTCAAACAACTGGAAATATTTTTAAATTAAAATTTACTTTTACTTTCTTTCTTTATGAAAGTTTGGGGTGTTCAGCTCCAGTCATATAGCTTATAAAATTGTTTTAATATAGGACCTTTGCTTTTGCACAGTAGAGAAATCTTTTCCTAAAAATTATAATTAGTAAGGGTGTGGTCACAGAAAACTGCTAAATTTTTGCCCACTCATGTCTACTTCTTTATAAAGTAAAATTCTACCTGGTATTGTCCCATGAAGCTTATGAACAGAGGGTTTGATTGAAGATTTCATAAAATTAACACTACTTTCTTATTTTCTTCTTTTCTTCTTAATCTTCTCTTCAAGATGAAACTCATCAGCACTTGACAAAAACTGCAAATAACAGCCAGATGCAGGAGCTGGTTTTATCTTTTTATGCAAGTATGTGGTGCTAATTAGTGCAAATTGATTAAACTTTAATTGCCTGATCCATGGCTAATTAATATTTATAAGATGAATGAGCAAGAAAACCAGACATTTATTAAAACACTTTAATGATTTTTCATATGTTTTGACAAAGCAAAGCAAATAGATGTTATGAGCTTAGAAGTGCCAGACATAAGTACAGTATTTCTTACATTTTCTGACTAACAGCATGAGAAAACTAATGATTTCCCCCCATAACCTACAGTAGTTAGGGTAGTAGTTTTTCTCTTCCACACAAACATTACTGGTACAGCATTTTAATTTTGCTTCAAAATGAGTTTTGTTGAACAACAGGAAGTCATATTGTGACTTTTGCCTTATGTAAGCAAATACTCAACCATACCAGATCTATGCACAAATATGTTCTTTAAAATGGTCTGAAATAAACTGGATAAACTTGGTTTCTGCTAGATACGTCTGCCTCAGTTTAAAAATATTATGTTAGCCCCTGTCTAAAAATGTGATGCTATGGCTATCAACGGATTAATTCTTCCACTTCCCTCACTCATCTCTTGCTACCATACAATATATGAAAACAACATTCCTTTACTAATGATAAAACCAGTGCTTTGAACACTGATAAAGAAAAAAAAAATATTATGATAATTTTTCCTAAAATTATTTAAAAGCCATTATGCAGCTTGTTTTTTCTCAGTAGTGTTAAGGTCCCTTACTGCCTCCATTCATTCTGATACACCAAACCACAAAACGTGCTTGGAAATTTTTTCAGTAGTTTCATTTTAGACACAGCCCATTTCTGACTGGGCTTCATTTCAGGAAATGTGTCCTCATGTCACCTTCATTCAGTCTTCCTAAATTCTTGGCTTTCCAACCAATCTATACTCTGAAATTTATATAACTGAGGTGGCAGGAGGAAGATTTTAAACTTCTTGATTCCCCTATTTATGTATATGGTAGTATATAAAATAGGAAAAATAAAGAATCTTTAATTTTGGGTCATGACTAATCATACTGATTTATTATTACTGTTCTCCCCACCAAATTTTCAGCATGAATATTCTAAATTTGGTTTAGACATGGTTTAATTGTCAAGACATCTAGCCATTTATGACTCATGTCCTAAATGTATAAATTACATTTAGGCGCATAAGCATCAGCAAAAGTGTGTAACACGTCTGGCAATCCAGCCAGAGATGTCATCTTTACATCTCCAAAGAATAAACTTGAGCTCGATAAGTACCAACTCCTGATGGAACCTTTGGGCTACATTTAATCAAGCAAATAAAATGAAAGCGCTTCTCTTTCCATAGAGAGATGAGCTGAATTCAGTGACACTGCTAAATAAAAGAGGGTGACCGCTGACCACAGGACTGTGTGGTCCAAACTGGCTTAAAACTTCTGTAGCATGTCTGGTTTGTTTGAAAAAAGAGACAAGGAGAATACTTAAGTAGTTACTCAGATGCTAACTGCTTGCTCCCTAGTCCCCTTTCAGCAGATTAGATATACCCAAGAAATCTCAGAAGCTTTAAGACCAAGTCAGCTCTGGTGTTCCTACACAATGAAAGGTTTATAATTTTTAAACCTGCTCATGAAATTCTCTTTACTTTCTTCATTTTTTTTTTTTTTTTTTTTTTTTTTAATCACAAGATAACTTAATTAATTGATTTTTAAATTTTTTAATAAGCGATCCCTAAATGCTTTTGGAGCAAAGATTGAATGTTAAAAACACCAATCTGAAAACCTTTTGTACTTTCCACAGGCAATTAGTAATTCACCATAGTCAATAAAGTTTTGAAGCCCTTTTGCCTACACACACACACCCACACCTGCTTTTTGATCCAATACAAAAGTTCTGTAGTGAAAATTTTATCGAAATACTCTTACTGAGATTCAAATAAGCACTACAAAAGAATGCCACCAAAACAATCCTTTTAGAAAATAAAAATCACCTGGAGTGATTTGTCACAACAAATATATTACAGAAACATTTTATAGATGTATACATCTAAGCATTAGAGAAACAATTTTAAATGAAATAATAGATGTACTATAGAGCAGTAACTATAAAAAGCTTGAAGGGTGGAAAAATAATAATTCATTCATGGTTTACATGAAGAATTCAGAAAGGTTTTGCTACACTCAATTATAGCTATTATAGCATACTACAATCTCTTATTAAGTGAATTACACAATATATAGCATTTTCCAGGGTACATATAAACAAGCATACACATTCTGGGTATATTAGTAAAGAAGTAACCATAGAAAACAAGGATGTTTGAGGGTGTACAGGACCTCCAGAGTTCCCCTGGATGTTATCTGGTCCAAACGCTGTGCTCAACTAGGGACACCTAGAGCCAGTTGGCCAGGAACTTGTCCAGATGGCTTTTGAATATCTCCAAGGATGGAGACTCCACGACCTTCCTGGGCAACATGTGCTTGGTCACTCACAGTAAAAGTGTTTCCTTGATCTTAATTATTACAATAAGCACAGTAACATTTTCTTCTCGTTTATACCAAAGAGAATGTTATGCATGTGTGCTTTTTTTCATTGACCTTGATGGTGAACATGTACAACAGAAACATAAAAATACCTTTGAAATTGAAATTCAAAGAAATTTCATTTATCAAAAATACACAAAATTCTATTGCCATCTCAATCAATGAAACTCAAGAAAAAATAAAGGGAACTTAATCCAAGTATAAAGCTCACAATCAAATAAAGTCTTGATTAGAGTTGGGCTCCTAGTGCATTCAGTACAAGTGTATTAAGCCAGTCAGATTTGTCCAGTATGCCTCTTGATGTTTACCCACTTGTTTACAGCTATATATCCATTTGACTCTCTCACCTTCTACTTAGGGCTGCATCTGATAAAGAACAAAACAGAAATAGAGATGCATAATTGTTCTGACTGTATTTGAGGGTGAATGTCTTTAATTCAGTTACTGAAAGACAGGTGACATTTGAGGTGTTCTAGTGTAGTAGTTGATGATCTGCTTCTGCACATAGAAATGCATAAGTCTATGGGACCAGATGGGATTCACCCAAAAGTACTGGGGGAGCAGGTGGGGGAGCTCACTAAACCTCTCTCCATTATTTATCAACAATCCTGGTCAACTGGGGAGGTCCTAGATGACTGAAGAGTGGCTAATGTGACACTCATCTACAAGAAGCTCTGGAAGGAGGATTTGAGGAACAACAGGCCTGTCATCTTGACAACAGTATCTGGAAGTATCAAGGAGAGGATCATCTTGAGTGAGCTCTAAAGGAAAGTACAGGGCAGCCAAGAGATCAGGGCCAGCCAGCATAGGTTTATGAAAGGGAGGTCTTGCTTAACCAACCTTATCTCTTTCTATGACCATATGACACCTTCTGGATGAGGGCAAAGCTGTGGACGTTGTCTACGTGGACTTTGGTGAGGCCTTTGACACAGTATCCCACAGCATTCTCCTGGAGAAGGTGGTGAATCATGGCATAGACAAGTGTACTCTTCACTGTGTAAAAAAATTGACTGGATGGCCATGCCTAAAGAGTTGTTATTAATGAGGTCAACTCTAGTTGGTGGCTGGTCACCAGTGGTGTCCCTCAGGGCTCAGGCTTGTTTTATATCTTTATCAATGATCTGGACAAAAGGAATTGAGTGCATCTTCAATAAGTTTGCAGACAAGACTAAATCGGGTGGGAGTGTTGATCTGGCTGAGGGTAGGAAGGCTCTTCTGAGGGACCTGGACAGGTTGGATCAATGGGCCAAGGCCAATTGTTGGAGGTTCAATAAGGCCAAGTCCAGGTCCTGCATTTTGGTGACAACAGCACCAGGCAACACTACAGGCTTGGGGAAGAGTGGCTGGAAAACTGCCAAGCAGAAAAGGACCTGGTAGAAAGCCAGCTCAACATGCAGCAACAGAGTACTCAGGTGTCAAAGAAAGGCAACAGCATCCTGGCTTGTATCAGGAGTAGTGTGGCCATCTGAATACCGTTGTTAGTTCTGGGCCCCTCACTACAAGAAGGACACTGAGGTGCTGGAACTTGTCCAGAGGAGAGCTGCCATGCTGGTGAGGGGCCTAGAGAACAAGTCATACAAGGAACGGCTGAGGGAACCGGACATGTTTAGTTTGGAAAAGAGGAGGCTGAGGCTAATTGCCCTCTACAACTACCTGAAACGTGGTTGTAGGGAGGTGGGTGCTGACCTCTTCTCCCAAGTGCATAATGACAGGACCAGAGGAAATGGTCTGAAGGTGCATCAGGAGAAGTTTAGATTAGATATTAGGAAGAATTTATTTACTGAGTGTGGTCAGGCACTGGAACAGGTTGCTCAGGGAGGTGACTGATTCTCCATCTCTGAAGGTATTTAATAACGTGTAGATGTGGCACTTCAGGGTGTGGCTCTAGTAGCTGAGATTGTAGGGGGTAGGGGGCTTGCCTGGTTTTTTTTGCCTGTTGTGTGTGTGTATGGTTGGACTCGGTGATCTAAGAGGTCCTTTCCAAGCTGACTATTCTGTGATTTTGATTCTGTGATCTAAGACATTTATGCAGAATGACAAAATATCTGCTGAGATCTGAAAACTTTTGAAAAGTAGTAGAACTCCTAAGGCATCTAAAATAACTCTAGATACTTAAGTTCATATAACTGAATCTCACTTGACTCTTTCTAGAATAGTCAAACTGAGCAGTTCTCTGAAGTTAGATGCATCACTTTTTGTTCATCTCCTACTCTGGTTAAGATGTAAAAAATTAAACAAAGCAAACCAAAACCAAAACCAAGCAAGCAAACACACATACACACACACACACACAAAATAAAAGGAAGCAGAATTTGCTGAAATACTGTACCTCAGGCATGTGTTCAGCCCTGAATTCTGAACAGTAGTTCCTATGTGAAGCTGTGAACTGGACACCTAAGTTAGTTCAGACATGGCTGTTCTCTGTGCTCTGCTATTTTATAAACTGGTTCTACTTGTCCTTTTTACAGTAGGACAACCCTTAGAGGTAAAGGCACCACCTGATATTGTATCTAAAGAGGCAGAAAAACTTGTGTGCTCTGTTTTTCTTCTGCAGTCATGCTTTAGCTCTCTGACCATTGACTGTATAGGAGACAGGGGATGTTATAAATTACCTTGCTGAGACCAAGTATTCAAAGTAGAACTTTGTTTACTTTAGATTACTTTTGCAGCAACCTAAATTTCCTTCCAGCTTTTAGAATATAAGCTATCTGACATAGAGACTTTTTTTTTTTTTTTAGTGAAATCTTTGTCCATGACCAAACTTTTTTAATAGACTATCATAATCACTTGAAAGCAGACAGTGTTCAAGTAGTCCTGGCAACCTTCAGAAAAAGCATAAGAAATTCAGTAAGTCTCTTGGCTTCTGAGGTTTTTAAAAAACTTTATGCCAGCGGTTCCTTTAGCTGTCATTTTCTTCTGATTTTGACATCTTGTCTAGATGCTGCACAACCAATTGCCATACAATGGATACTTTTTAGGTTCTATGATAACGTTCTGTTTTGTAGGATGAATTATAGAGCAATCATTTTTTAACAGGGGGATGTTAGGCGTTTTTGTTTTGTTTTGTTTTCTTGTTTGGTTGTATGCTTGGGTTTCTTTGCTACAGAAATCTTATAACAGAAATTAAAGGAAGTGGAAGGATTTGTATATTAGTCTGTTTACGTTGATGTTAGAGAAAAAAATCCACTATATAAATCTGTGGACCTTTGTTTCATTTACAGTTCATTTACAGCTGGCATATTTGGAAATGAAAGTGACCAAGTGTCTGACATGAATAAAAGCAATACTGTGGAAAACATCATTTTCAGGACAGTGTACAGTGTGAAAAGCTTAGTTTATGTACTCTATTAAACTTCATCTGTCTAAAATAATGTGTCAGTCTGGAATCTGACATATGTCACACTGAACTCTATATGCATGTAGATAGTCAATAGTATATTTTATGTGTGTATGTTGAGAAGACTTTCGGATTCTGCTCAATAACAGAAAAAATGTTTTCAACCTGCTCAGTTCCAGGTGAATATTTAGAGCATGCTTTTTGATTTCATTTTAAACTCTGTTCTGAATCTGATTCTTTCTCTAAAATATAGTTACTTCTACTCTTGTCTTAACACTGGGGTAGATAAAACTAAAGTTTAAAGTGTATCATAATTATGGATTTTAAATAACCTTTCCTATAACCTAGATTCTTTTAACAGTGAAAAGGGAAACATCTCTAAGTGTCAAAGATAAATGAAAGATAGAATAGTCTCATGAAGAAAAATTAGTGGAGAAAAAGAGAAAAAGAACAAAATATTACTGACCAAATACATCAGTTGTAGGATCTCAGAATCTTATCATAGTTTTTATAAGAAGATAAAATTCACAGAAAATAAAACTCTAACAAGGAAGGAAGAAACCGTGCTTCTGGAACGCACTGGATGACTGATAATCATCTCTCAGACAATGTAATCCTAAGACAAAGAGGTAAAAATGAGTTTAAATTCTTTTAACATTCTAAATCACTTAATTTGTAACAAATTAATAACATTAACAAAGTTAGCAGAGGATTTTAAAATGCCCTCAATCAAAGGATCAAATCTGATCTCAAAAAAATCTAGAGCAATTCCAATGCAGTGTCTTGTACATGGAAATATTGATTTTTTTACGTTGACTGTTTTGAATACAACATACAATAAGTGGCAATGCACATCTGTGCTTCTGAGGGGAGAATTAAACTTCAGTCTTTTGGGGAATGAGCAGCTGAGCATTTAATTTATTTTTTTCTCATTTAAAAAAATAAAAGGCATTTCCTTCTCTTTCAGAGAGCCTTTTCCTTCATCTGTATGTAAGGGCTAGAAATCAGTTTCAAATATACTTCAGGAAGACTGTAGTTCTGCAGCTGAAAAACATGTTATCAGTAGCCTAGTTGGGCACCATGACAAACTTTTGTCCATAGCAACTGATAAAACATCACCAAAATAGCTTCCTATCTTGTTTTGTCAAGTTGTTATACAGATGACCTACATCATGCAACATGGAAGGAAACATTTTAAAATATAAAGCAAGTATATACAGATACATACACATATATTTATTCACAGATATACACACATACTTCTTTTTATGTGTGTGTGTGTATGTATGTATGTGGAAGTCCATTTTAGTTTTTAGTTTTTCTGGTAACTGACTGTGGAGTCTTCACTTCTTTTTGCTGATTAATACAAGTTGCAAAGTATTTGAAGTCCTGGTTGTCCTGTTGATCAACCAGACCAACAAAACTGCCCTTTTGTTTCAGTCTGGTTGATGATTCTGGGGTTTCTTCACATAGAAAGTAAAACCTGAGGAGGCTGGGGAAGATCTGGCATATGACTGGACCTCATTCCAGAATGTATTTGGAATTTAACTGCATCAAGCAACTATGGAACAATCATATATTCCCATGGCCTATAAAACAAAAGCAGAAAGAGGCAATCCAGGACTAGATTGGACTTGTGGACTCCCTTCCCAGGTAAGTGAAGTGTTGAGATACTCTAAGACTGAGCTAAACTCCAGGCAGAACCAGACTTTGTTTTTTATAAAAGGGCTCCTTAATAACTGGAGTGCTTAATTCAAAGCTGTTGAACAGGTGAATCAGTTAGTGTGTTAGGTGAGTCTGCCATTAGACCAGTGAGAAAATGGAGAAAATCTGAGCTACATAGTAGCATATTTGTACTGAACACTGTAAAATTAACTGTAGGTATTTGGGATTTTGCTGGGGTTTTATTATTGTTATTTTAAAGAAATAGAATCACAAAACCACATTTGCAGGCTTTGAAAAATAGCTAGCACTTTGGCTACACTGGATCTATTCATTTTTCTCAGATATATAACAATTAAATGGATCTATGAAGAACTGGGTATGAGACCCTTGAGGTCATACTGGACTTGCTTTCTCAGTTTGCTCATGCTGAGCTAAAAAGCTGTTGTCTAAAGCAGTAACAGCAGAAAGAAAATGCATAAAAAGAAAAAAAAATGCTGGCTCCTGTGAATTTATGAGGACTGCATCACAAAGACAAATATTTCAGCCATGCAATTCTATTCGGCCTTTTCAGCTGTGTGTCCATAGCAAGTCAACGGCTAAATTGAAAAATCAATTCCAATTTAAATTATTGGAATAAAGAACACCAGGAGTCAGAGATAAAATGGCTTTGTTCTCTGAGATCCTTTTTAATTGGAAAGTTATTTCTTCAGGGTATTCTAATGGTTCTGAGGAAAGATTGCAAAACAAAGTTGATCGGCTGGGGGAAGGTTAATAGCTAATGTGCTTTTCTTGCTGCGCAGCAGCTTCTTGTCTTTATGACAGCCTCCATCATATGTGAAAAGAGCCATGATTCTAAATCATTTGAAACATGTGACTGTAGTGTCTTCCCCAATCTCCCAAAGAAATCGTATTATGGATGTTACTCTGACATATTCATAGCACTCCATCTGGCATCCTGACCAAAATTCCTTTGCTTACAGATGCATATATATTAATTTCCTTAAGACTTTTGTGATGTTGAGTGGCTTTGTTGCAGATTAATATGATTTTATAAGTATCCAGGATATTTTTAATAAAACACAGAAAGCCCTACATATGGTAGCATTTTCCTTTAATTTCAAGGCTAGTGAAATAATAACCTAGAAGAACAATCAGCAAATACAGCTTAAAAAAATGGAGAGAAACCGTGATTACAGAGAAGAAACAAGATTATGTTGACAGAGGGCAGAGTGAGAAAAGACAGTGCTGGAAAGCAAAAAAGCAGATTAATAAACAGTCATTAAGTTTAAACTACAGCAAACAGAATGGAAAGGCTTGCTTCTACTATAAATCTCACACCCAACATCTAGAAATGTCATGGTTTAGTTATAACATCACAGTAACCTTTGCTCTGGTAGCAGGAAACTGTTTAGGGCAGCTGTAGATTAGAAGCCTTAAATAGGCATTTAATTTGAAATTAATAAAACAGTTATGGTATGTGTTAAAAAAAAGTTACTGAGGTTTGCTTAGTATATTTAATTAGTGTAAAAGAGATAAATCTAGTTGCCATGTAATGAACTGAGAACTGCAGATACAGTAAATGTGTACTTACGTTCCTATTATTAATGCATTAAACTTGTAAGAATGTTTAGGAATTTAATTAGCATTTAATAAGATAGCTATAGCAAATTACAGTAGTTAGATGTTAAATGTAAATTAATATTTTTAGTATTTAATTGATATTAACTAATTAATTACTGTTTATTACATGGCAACTAGATTTATCTTTTATAGAGTTATTAAATCTAAATTAAAAGTTCTTTTTTAGGTGGCCTCTACTCAATTAAAAAAATACAGTCTCTGGAATTATTGGGGTTTACCTTCATGCAGGAATTGGGTGAGCTTGGGGTATTAAATCTGGAACATAAATTATATAGCATTTATATAGCATACAAGGAGATCTGCACACAGGAATATCATTCATGTGGATAATCCCAATGAAACTCAACTCAACAGACTCAACTCAACAGAGACCTTTTGTGGAAGTATTCCTTGAATTAAGCAACAGAAAGGAAAAAGGCTGCAAAACCAAAAAAGCACCTGTTCCATAGTATAAAAATTTTGTGTCATCCCATCTGGAACTAACTGTCCAGTAGCTCAATGATGTAAAAGAAGGATAAAATCAACCATGTTTTTGAAGATCCTATAAGTAAAGTAATTGCTTAAAAATAATCTCACTACAAATTGATTTTTTTGGATATGAAATACTTCAGAATTTCTATCCCTTACTTAAATAGGAGTTACAGTATTCTGCATCCACATTTGCACCTTATACTGATCATTTAAGATGTGTAATACAGACACTATGAAGTAGTTTTCTTGTACATAACAAGAGTTTACAAGACTTTTTCCTGAGAGGAAAGAAATTCTACAAAAGAAAAAAGAGTGTTAGGTCATCATCTAGTCCACTGGTATCCCAAACAAGAAGTTGTTATGATCTCCTGGGACTGTATTTTAATAAAAAGCTAAGGTACACTAAGGCATGACTAAAAGGAGTTCAGATATCATCTTAAACTCAACATGTGAATTCCTTCATAACTACAAGTGTTCAGTCCTACCAGAGCTTACACAGACATGGACAGATTCAGAACTTTGCCACGTGAGAGATGCCATCCAGGCATTGGCCTCGCATGTAAGGATGACTGGGAGGATGACTGAGCTGAAGTTCACACGGGGTTGAATGCAACAGCTGTGCTCTAAGAACACCTGAAATGGCAGAAGCATTGGGAGTTTCAGGAAATTCACTTCAGCTCCTGAGCTTTACATCTTCAGCGGTAAAATGAGAAGTATATTTAATTGCACTAGTGGAATAGACTATTTACTAATAGTTATTCTTAAAGCCTAATTTAGCAGCAAATTCTTTAAATCCTTGTATATTTGATTACCTGTTATTTTAATATGTCCTTACAGATAATGAATAAAGATCAAAACCAGACTAAACAAAAATTTCTGAGGTGTCTCTAAATCTTAGGGATCGTGGAGAGTTGCAAAAAAATTGTCATGCTCTGATTTTTTAAATTACGTTTATTGCTCTCTGAATCCTTTTTTTAACCTGTAAGAATTTTCTTATAAAGCAACTTTCCCCTTTTATGATTTACTTCATTTTCCTTTTTTTTTTTTATTATGATGTTTTTTCTAATTTAATCTTTCCTGTAATCGTTAGTACTTTTTATATGGTATTTTCTCCTCTACAGACTTATTCAACTATTTCTTCTCATTACTATTCCTAATATAAATAAAACCTCATCTCAAATAACCAGCAAAACTCAAATGGATTTCTGTAAGCTAATGATTTTGATCTTACTTAAATCTCCGCTATTTCTAGTTCTCCATTATTGAAACTGAATGCACTTATACCAGTGTTCCTTAAAAAAACACTTCATATTCTGCTAACTTTCCATTCAAGTATCTAAACAAGTACCATCTTCTAAATTTCTCTGTCAATTTTTCCTCAGTGATAAAGGTTGTACTTTCAAGATAACCCTTCTGAATCATGGCACTGTCCTCTACATACCTAACTCAAGAATGTCTGTGGTGATTCATGGCTGGATGTACTTGTCACCCACCAGATGGCTACGTAGTTAAATTTTCCCATGAGTGCAGTGCCTTGAGATTTCAAGTTCCATGATAGTTGGTGCAGAAATTTTTCATGCTTGCTCACGTCAAGTCTTCAGGGTCTATAGCAGATGCTACTGCAGTTAACTTATTTGAGTGCTACCAGACCTCTTCCATTATCTCGTTGTCCTAACTGGTTTAGTAAATATTTTAGATCTATGCTTTCAATGCAGAGTAAGTAGGGTTTAAATTATAGGTTGATACATCTGCCAGTGTGTGGAAAAATTCCTCTAATCTGAAGTTTCTACGCATTCTTGTCCTGGAGGATCACATTCTTTAGCATAAACCAAAACAAAACGAAACAAACAAACAAAAAAACCCCAAAACCAAGACAAAACAAAAATCCAAAACCAAAGCAACACAAAACCAACATATTAAAGCCTCCAAACAAATGTACAAACAAAAACCACAACTATAAAGCTAGAACGTACCCTGAATTTCTCTGAATGTAAAGGGAGGGAGGGAAATTTATAGGATCTGAATGGGGAAGAAAAGAAACTGAACTTGCTTCTGTCAGTATTTACACTAGACATTCTCTTTTTCTCTTTGCATTTGATAGGAATTTTGAACAGCTACTTTACCATTTACTTCAACAAAAGGGCAGCTTAGTGGTTTCTGACAACTATTGTCAAAAATTTGTATACTTATACGATACATCTGTGCATGAATACACATATATATGCACACTTGCATTATTTTTCCATGTGTTTGCTAAGTTCTTTGTTAAGAATAATGACAATTTTATGATTTAGTGGCTGTCCAGACATTGGGGTTATAGAAAGCCAGGCTTTCAACCTGGCTGCAGCTTAGGAATTGTATAGGTAGCTTTGTGTTCACAGACTTTTACTTCCCATCTAAACTGATCAGCATTTGACAAGAGTCCAGACCAAATCTGCTTCTCACAATATTCTTAATGAGATATGACTGTACAAAGCCCATGTACACTGTATTTAATTTAGCGATGCAGAAAATGTGTGTGCCTGAGGTTACTAAATGCAGAATCTAATAATTACATTCTGTGTTGATTGCCCTGTTTAGAATAATATGTACCTGAGGAAGCAAATGTATATATTTTCTTGGTTTTGTTTTGAATTGAGACTTAGAATTCTTTAGCAGAAACTGGAAGACCCTAATTGCTTTGAAATACTTTTGAACATGTTAACACTGATACCCAAAAACATTTAACATAAATTCTTTAAAACCTTTTTGGACTATATTAGCATCAATCTGCAATGCAAGACCTAGAGACAGCAATCCCACCTGAATCATGCTACGGTTAGTATGTATTTGCTAATATAATTTATCAAGCATTCTAAATCCATATGACACAAATGTACAGCATTCAGTCAGAAAAAGTTCATCAAGAGTTGTAAGTAAAAGAGAATGAATGCCTTATAGGCTCTTTCCATGCTGTGTTTTCCCCTGTCTGTCTCCTTAAACCATTTCACACTGACTGGTTTCCTGCGTGCTCTGTTGCAGATTTATTCTTCTCTTGATGCATGCATGTAACTCCCCATTAATGTTACTAGGAATGAGATTTACGTATGTGCACTGAGAGGAGAACAGACCCTATGGTATTTTATTTGCCTATACAGGATTATAGCCTCTGAGGATAGATTTGATTTTTTTGTCGTTAGCAAAAAAGCAGCCTGACAAGTAGCTTTTTGATTGATAATACACTGGGAGTCATTTTTTATATAATCTTACACCTTCTACTGAACATAAAGGTCACTTTAAAGGTGTGAGCTGTGTGTGCTGGGGCAGAGCATAAAAGAGAGGGTCAGTTTTCAGCAGTTACTGTATGATGGAGAAACAGACAAAAAACTCCTACTGATGCTGATAAAATTGAAAATATCATGGCAAGCGTTGTAATTAACAGCAAGTTTCCAGAACTTGACATTCTGAGCAAGTGTCATTCCCTAGGTTATTACAGAGGGAATTAGAGTGGCCTTTCACTGTCAAACTGATATATACCGATGGAGCATTGCTGAAGAAAAAGTACCATTCGTGATGTCTTTTCAGGATTTAAACATCTGCTGAATTCCATCTCTTTCTATCATCTCCTGAAAATAGATACGCATCTCAAAAGGTCTCTATTTGGGGCGTTGAGTGGATTCTATATTTCAGCATTTTTCAGCTTTAAAAAAAAAAAAAAGCTCTACTCTGTATGTACCATTTCTCTTGTGCACCTCACCAGCAGCGCATTCTTAAGACTTAAATATGCTTGTGGGGAGACCAGCATCAGGAAAGGTATTCCTGTGACAAAGCACTCATACAGTCTTTTTTCTAAAGAATCCCTTTCATACACTGGGGGAAAATAAGAGAAAAAAGTTTTAACGCTATTAATTAGAAAGCTATTTGCTGCTTTTATTCTTACATTGCTTTTCTCTTGGGATTTGGGGTTTTTTTGGGGGGGGTTGCTTGCTTTCAGCAAGGTGGAAATTCAGGTTATGGTGGAAATTTTTTCTTAGCAGCCTTGCAAATCTGTTAGAGGGTAACTAATGTCTGCAAAGCAGTGTTTGTTATTGGATAGGATCCAAATTATTAACTTTCTCATTCTAACCTTCATTTCCTGCTGCTGCCTAAAAGCAATATGGAACTGTACTTTTAGGGTAGGGAGATAGTCATCCTCAGAGTTTTTCAGTCAAACATTAGCAGAATATGTACACACACTCTCATATTCTACAGTTCTAATTATTGTCCCATCATGATTTGTTGCAATTATTAATTATATAATAGAGAGGGTTAATTTCACTTCCAGTTTTACCTAGGAAATAATCCAAAGCAGCCAGTAAGAGCCTTCTAATTGTCTGTGGGTGCTTTGATCAGCTTTTTCCCAGCTCTGAATATTACCCAATCTTGAATGTGCTGTGTGATCTTCACTTGAGTATTGATGATTAGGACTTCCAAGCCAATTTAGGATTTTTAATCCATGCTGTTAACTACTGAACTACTCCAGGTGACTGCGTGACTGCATTCTCTATGGATGAGAAACATTGGCTTGGGTCAAGATCAGAGGTTTAGAATTTGGAAGTAATATCTACAACATGGAGTGTTCATTGTCTCCTGTCATGAGAGGAGAATGTATTTCTCTTTTCAGAGTGGGGAAATGGTTACAAGAAATTACTTCTGACATTAATGGAACAGGGAAAAAATTCTACTTTCCATGAAAATAACTGCTTTTAGGCCTAGCTTTGTCTTCATAGATCACTGTGGTTTACAAATGACCTACAATAAATTAAGTAGACACCTCTGTGATGGGGATGAAAGTCTTGGCAACACTGATTAGTTGTGGCAATTATTTTAGAGATTTATGCAGTGTTTGCCAGAACCTTCTCCATCTTTAGCATTTTATCTGCAGTATCTTGCTATGACAAAAATGAAAAAAGTAAAAACAAAAACTAAAAAAGAATTTTGTAACATACAAATTATCAATAATCGTATTGAACTAATGAGGGGATGAAAGAACACTTTCTTCATCAGTAGGCTATTTTAATAGCATTTTATAAAGTTTATTGCAGCCTTCAAAAGTGGCAGTGACTGACATCATAGAAGACTCATGCAAAGCCACGAATTAAGATGATACAAGCATTACGGCAATATCTTTTGTTCAGGTTTACACAGTGAAAATTTGAGTTGATATTATTTCACTTAGTTTGATATTTGTTTTCCTTTGTGATGTTAATTTGATTAAGTTCAAATCTTGTTATAAAATTCTCTATTAACTGGCAAAAGCTTTTATGTGTCATAGGAAATAGTCACCAAAAACTGCCATTGTTTCTAACAGTGCTGTTCCATATTGCTCATAGGAATTGAAATTTTACTGAAATTTGACAAAAGAATTGTAAAATAATGTAACAATAATTTTCAATGATTTTCCACACAAAATATCAGAGACTATAATTTTTATCTAACTAAATCTTTATTAATCACTCAATAAAACTGCTAAATAGAGTGCTGTTTATATGTATTTGTCATTTGGGATGTATATCCTCCTATAACAGCATTTTTGTCTGCTACTGCATGTTCAGGGGAGGATACAATCGATTCAGGAAGGACCAGAGGGATTTTTCATGGAAGTGCAAATGTAACACCATATTTTATGGTTGAGGATAGTTTATGAGAGAAAGCTTTCTGTGCCTTAGTGGAAGAGCATGAGAGCCAGTTTTTAACACTAGCATTGCCAGTTCTTCAACTGATGATCCAAACCACTGTTTATGATGTGAAGTTGTAATTCATTATGATAATGTAAAATAAAGCACAACAGGAAAAACAAAACTACTTAGGGAATTTAATAATTACTTCATGTTTTCTAGAAAGTAAAAATGCTGCAATCATTAGCCAAGGTCAAACTGACATGAATACATTTCAGGTCCAACATCTCAGAAAAAAGAAAATCACAGTTTTAAATAATGAAGCAACAACAATTGCTTAACAATTTAAATGTAAAGATTTCTAGCACGGGGTTGAGTTTACTTTCTATTTCATTATATTCTTAAAGGCCAACTATAATGTTCTATTCCAGATAATTTTCTTTTATTTTAATTGTCCTAAAAACACAGAAGTGATCATATTCATTCAATAGACAGCAGATATCTGCCTGGTAAATAAGATTGTGGAAGCTAGAGGAAAAAAAAAATTAAATTTAAAAAAAAAATTGTTACTGTAAAATTAAGTTCACATACTGCAGAAGAACCACAGAATCATTGAGGCTGGAAAAGACCTCTTAAGACCCTTTAGTCCAAGTCCCCTACTCAAACAGTCAGCTAGAGCAAGTTGCCAAGAAATGTGTCCAGTTCCATTTTAAATATCTCCAAGGATGGAGACAGCACAGCACTGGGCAATCTGTTGCAGTGTTTGATCATTCCCACAGAGGAAGAAAAAAAAAAAGTTGTGCAAAGGTGGAATTCCATGTGTTTTAATTTGTACCTTTGTGCCCATTGCCTCTTGTTCTGTCATTGAGCACTACTGAAAAAAGCCTGACTTCTGCTTTTTCGTTCCCTCCCTGAGCCTTCTTTTCTCCATAACAATGCATTTTTTCCTCTTATCATACACCTCTTTACATATAGTTTTCTATTCCTAGAATATTGCACTCAAATTCATGTCTTGCTGCAGCTACACGTTAACATGAAATAGTTATTTCAATTTTAAATATTTCTTTTTTCAGTATTCCATTTTGCATAGTTTTACATATAAAAAGATGAGTGTCTTGTTGAAAGTACTGATTTCTCTTGTTGCCTAGACAGCTATGATCAGCAATAAACAGAGAACAATATGTACTTGGATTTGGGAGATTTTGTCTTTTTATACCCTGCAATTACTGGTTTTTTTCAGAGTTAAACATTGAAGCAACACATAAGAACAGAAGTAATAAACTATTTTGTACATATCTGAATCCAAAGCACATTGCTGTATTGTTCTGAATAAATAAATATGTATACATGTTGGAAACTAATTTAGATTGAAAGGAAAATATTCCTCTCTGAGGTCCACCCACATGCACTAGCTTCCATTTAAATTAAATAGCTTTTTAGTTTTCAGAACAAATGAAAATGATTGCAAATAAGAAGCACATTATATCAGAATGCAACTCAACCCAAATCTATACTTCACAGAAAAAATTCTTACTCTGTAACTGAATGTCATGTGAATCTTCATTTGACTGGTCATGGTCATAATAACATGGGACTCCCCAAGGAAACCAAAAGCCCTTTTGCATTCACTATCTCTTCAAGCACACATAACACCAAATGCAAAATGCAGTGACATCAACGGTCTATAAAAATGTGACCTTCAAGTTTATGGATTTAGAGTCATAAAAGTCCTGAACAGCAGATGACATATAAACATAAAAGTAAGTTGTAAGGACAACCCACTTTGATGTATAATGAGTAATGCATTTAATGCTATGTTTGGAGATTCCACAGGCATTACTCTTCTACTTTCACCTGAGCACATTTCTAAAACCAAGAGGCAGAAGGAAGTCAGTGATAGGTCAGTGACTATGGGATCTTAGATTACTTAGGTATAAAACTGGGAAGTACGATGTTGAAAAAGCAGCAACTAAAGGTAATTGTTAGGGAGAAAATACATATATAGATGTGTTTCTGAAAAGAATTAGATGCCACAAATAAGAACTTTCAGGCATATTTTACCAGTAGTAGCTTGTAGAATTTTGAACTATCACCTTGAAAAGGTATTTCAAGATTACAGGTGCTGATCTGTTTAGTGAAATAAAGCTAAGATATTAATTTAAGTAAAGCAGTGAGACAATGAGGAGGCAGTGCTTCCAAAATGATTGCCAGCCAGTAGTCCACTTTACAACTTCCTAGTGAAGTGGTCAAGTGCCCTGAAATGCAAAAATTGCCAAAAGGGGAAAGCAGGATGTGGAATCATAGAACCTCTCCTCCCTCCACTGGAAGTCCTCAGAAGCCAAGATGCAGGACCCGATTCACTGGCAGATCTTTGCTAAATTGGGGATGGATGAACCTGAGAAGATAGCCCGATGCAAGTCAATATTTTAGAAGAAAAAAAAAAAACAAAAACAAACAATTGACCCCACTGTCTAAGGATAACAAGAGTTGTCTGGTTTTCCAGAAATTCTTCAAGTGAAGACCAGTTAAAAAAAAAAACAAACAAAAAACCAAACAACAACAACAACAACAAAACAACATAGGAAATCTATATCAAAACCAAAATCATTTTACGAAAGTTTTGAAAATACTTCAGTACACATATACCTCAAAAACTAAATGCTATAGATACCTACTAATTCCAGGTCAATACAGTATGTCATCTACTACCTAAAATTTAGAATAATCATGAGATTAATGTTTATTACCTAAATACATGGAGGCTTCTCTCTGAATAGATACCACTTGACAGCTCTACATGCATTTTAGGTAAGTTCAAGTGGAAAACTTGCACAGATGTATGTCTGATTTACATATAAAAATGCTATTTCTTGTCCACTGAAAAATTCTGACTGTATATGACCTCAGTCCCACATTGCATCCTTTGCAAGCACAGGATTCCAAAATTTAAAGGTATTTGCATTCAGGGGATATATTCCTACAGTTCTGCTGTTCTGTACAGCTCTGCATACTATGTTTTTCCAAAACTTTCATCTATCTATATAGATTCTTATGTAATCACCACCTTCAGAGTATCTAAGGGGACTAATGACTCCTTGTTCTGCCAGGTTTGCACTTAGAGCTTTTTATTGCCACTCTTAAGAAAGGTGTTTGAACTGTGGCAGGTAGGACAATCCAAAGACAGATCTCATTTCAAAGTATTCTAAAGGGAATAGCTAGTAAAGAAGAGCAGTGACTGATGCAATAGCAGACATAAGACGATTTTCTTTTTTATTTTTTACAAGCTACAGAAAAGTCTAGACTCTTTAAACTTGAAGTGTTAAAGGGGATTCTTAGATCTGATCACCTCAAAGGCTCTAAGCTATGCAAAAGGTGGGCATTGATGTAAAAATAGTGCATGTATGAACAACTCAGAAGCATAGCTGGAGTGTAATGTATATTTGTGTGTCTAAGTGCTTTGAAAATGCTTTTTTCTGCCTGTGAGACTGGCAGAAGGTGAGAACAGTCAAAGATCTACTGTGTGAATTCTGCTTTCTTTCTTTTTTTTTCTTCCTTGCATGCTATTTTTTCCCTCTGTGTTAGAAAACAAATCACAGAAGTAGATGGAAAATGTAATATAATTTCCTTGCAAAATGTCTGTGTGTATATATAAGTGTATAGAAGTATATGTACGTGTCTCTATCTCCCTGCATCTCAACAAAGTTATATAATGTTTACTTTAAATTGTTTTGACCAGTGAGCATTAGGAATTTTGAATATTGAAAGAATGTTGTCCACTGTCCTGGTCACAACTAGTTCTGTGTACGTACATTCTGCCTCATGCAAATAACTAAAGTGCTTTTTTTTTTTTTTTTTTTTACACATGGATCTGATTTAAATGTTTGTGTGACCAGAAAATCAGACCTTTAACTGCATAGGTGGAGATAAGACATTCTGGTGGAAGAAACATTTAGTCCTCATCTTCCATTACTTTAGAGCACAGGTTATTAGAAAAAATAATGTGTCACTATTCCCCTCAGGAATTGGAATCAAAGGGAATTTTCTTAGCTAGCAATTGTGAGGTACAATCTCATCACTGTAGCTTTGAAAGCCTAAACATTTACTCCCAGGCCTTCACAATTGGACTGTGCAGAAGACACCTGACACAGTAAAATGTGGGTTACACAATCACATTTTTTCTTTTCAGAGGAAGCAAAACAAAATTCCTAGTAAATTATTCCTCAAAACTGGACAGCTTGGTTGTCCAGCAAGCTGATGCAGGGATTCTGAAAAAAAACCCAAAATTTACTACATCCCCAGACATATTAACATTATTAGTCCTTCAAGTTTTCAGAAAATAGAAACATATTATTTTAAAGTGTTATCTTTAAGGAAAATAATGCATCACAATCCATAGCAGTGTCCTTGAGAAGCAGAAACCTTCAAAGAATGAATGTTAACTCATATAGATCCTAAAGCTGTAAAGAATTGAAATCTGCACTTTCAGTATTAAACAGCACATGATAAAATGCTATAGCATGTGTTATTTTTATTTTGTTTTCCACAGCCAGCTCTTTCAGCATAACAAGGCTATGGCATAAAATACATAAATGACATTCACTCTGCACAATTTTGAGTTCTTTGATACTATGTCTCAATCCCAGGGATACTGCCCTGCAGGTAACATTGAACTGTGGATATGCTCAGCGTGAGCCAGGAAACCCAGCAAGACACCATCATGTCACAGTATAACACAACAGCTAGAAAACACGTCAAAAAATGTTTGGGCTTTGGTTTTGATTTGTTGCTTTGTTGGTTTTTTTCAAAACCAGGATCCCAACATAAAAAAAAACATATTCAGAGGTTTTTTCTTGCTTAATGCATAGATATGATTATTCTTGTTTATTTATATCTTGGTGTCTTCTTATTTCTTTTATATCTGAAAAATATTTTAAAACATAGTCTATTGTTAAACAACTGTATAACTACATTATTATGGTTAACTACCTATATTTACTATCTAACTATACATTTATATACAGACCTATGGAAAGGCATTATAAATGTACATTGAAATGATTGTAGCACAAATACTTAATGCTCAACATTCATCTTATGATTCAAGGATTTTATAAAATTGCCTTGAAGAAATTACTTTCTTGTCTGTCCCCTTACATGTGGAAATTAGGTAACCAGTACCTCCTTCTGAAATAAATGTCTGTGCTTCTATACATAAAAAGGGCACATGTGATTGTGACTTGGATTTTGATCTGGGTGTAACGTTTTAGGATCAGATCCCACACTGTCTGAAATGTACTCTGAAGTAACTGTCTTTTGCCACAGGCTATAGCATAAATCTAAGATAGTCAGTTTGAAACTGATAGTCTTAAAAAACATAAAGCTATAGTGGGTGGATGCAGTCCTGTCTGTCCACAGATGCTGAAACTCTGTCAAAGCCCAAGATTTACCTGTGAGTGGATCAGCCCCTTTACTGACTCACACTGGAGCAAACAATTGGAAAGCAAATTGGGAAAATCGCCAAAGGATCTGTTTATGTGCACTTTGGCCTCAGGTCCACCTAGAACCAGCTCTGAGGAGACATTTCCACAGAGAGATATACAAACGAAAGCAGAGAAAAAGCTGGGATGCAGCTTGTTATGCTTGCAGTAAGGCAAGCATCTTTCCCACACTGGAGGAGAAATTTTGCTATGGCTCCTGTAAATCAGTGGTTTTACTGTAGGCCCAGGAATTCATGTGTCACAGCTGAGTCATAGTTTGTAAAAACAATTGTATTTCCTAATGCAAAAAATAAAAGATCCTAAAGATTTACAGTATGTTGTCTTTAAACTAGAATTTAATTGAAAGCACAATTGTTGGCTCACCCTGTGCAAGAACAAACATGGCTTCATGGCTTGGCTATTTTCTATAGATAATTTGTCCACATTGGGTTCTAGCTTTCTACCTGAATTTCATCATCTTCAATTGTTACACTGGAACTTTAGTAATATCATCTGTAGTTAGGTCTGAAAGGGAAATAATTCCTTCCTTCCTTACTGAACAACAGGCTGCACAGTGACTAGGCAGCCAGGTTTTCTCAACAGACTTGGTCACAGCTATTACATGAAAGAACACTATTTTGCATTTTACATTTTATGATAGAACCATACTTAATTATATGGACATTTCCTTTCCTTTCCTTTCCTTTCCTTCCTCTTTCCTTTCCTTTCCTTGCCTTTTCCTGACTTTCCTTCAGTCCTTTCCTTTCCTTTTCTTCCCTTCCCTTCCCTTCCCTGTTCCTTCCTTTCCTTTCCTTTCCTTTCCTTTCCTGTTCCTTTCCTGGTCCTTTCGCTTTCCTTTTCCTTTCCTTTCCTTTCCTTTCCTTTCCTTTCCTTTCCTTTCCTTTCCTTTCTCTTCCTTTCCTTTCCTTTCCTTTCCTTTCCTTTCCTTTCCTTTCCTTTCCTTTCCTTTCCTTTCCTTTCCTTTCCTTTCCTTTCCTTTCCTTTCCTTTCCTTTCCTTTCCTTTCCTTTCCTTTCTTTTCCTTTCTTTCCTTTCCTTTCCTTTCCTTTCCTTTCCTTTCCTTTCCTTTCTTTTCCTTTCCTATCCTTTCCTTTCCTTTCCTTTCCCTTTCCTTTCCTTCCCTTCCCTTCCTTCCCTTCCCTTCCCTTCCCTTCCCTTCCCTTCCCCTTCCTTTCCTTCCCTTCCCTTCCCTTCCCTTCCCTTTCCTTCCTTCCCTTCCCTTCCCTTCCCTTCCCTTCCCTTCCCTTCCCTTCCCTTCCCTTCCCTTCCTTCCCTTCCCTTCCCTTCCCTTCCCCTTTCCCTTCCACTTCCCTTCCCCTTTCCCTTCCCTTCCCTTCCCTTCCCTTCCCTTCCCTTCCCTTCCCTGCCCTTCCCTTCCCTTCCCTTCCCTTCCCCTTCACCTTCCCTTCCCTTCCCTTCCCTGTCCCTTCCCTTCCCTTCCCTTCCTCTTGTAATTTCATATGGCTCTGCTGCACTAGAGTGATGTGAAAAGGAATACTTATAAAGAGACTCATCAGTCAAATGTAAAATTTGATGAGTCAGATCCATCACTATACAATTAGTAAATCATATATCTGTTGGTCTGAATCGGTATAGACTTGTTGAAGTTTATGGTACTACTCCAATTTAAAGTAGTTCTATACTAATTTACACTGTTTTAATTCACACAGGATCTGATGGAGTCTTATTTCCAGTGATCACAGGAATGGCTGATATATTACAGCTATTTCCTTTGTAAGCATAAGGTCTTTTGAGAGCTCAGATTCTATTACTGTCGTATATGTGCTGGGAAATACTGACTTTTTAACAGCAAATAATCACTTCATGAAATTTAAAAATGGCATTTGTTTTTGGCTAGTTATGCTCCTGTTGCCTAAGGCTAGATCTTGTTCTCATTTCAGTCAAATGGAAACTAGTCAGTTCCATTTTTTCAAATTGTCTTGCATTAATACGGCACTGCAATAGTTGGATTGAGGCTGAACAAAAGAATTATTATTGAAAAAGAAAATCCTCTCCTGTTTTTTATTTAAAGAAACACTAATTAAAATAATTTCCCTGGAAGTATTTTAGAAAACCTTAATTCTGTGACAATTTAATTTGTCTTTTCTTCCTTAAAATAACTTGGCAGTATGACTCAGACAAGTTTTGTTTTGCTGTTATGCCTTCCCTGTTCAAAAGAACATGTTTCAAGAAATACTGTTTATTTTATTGTCTATTGTTTATGGCATGGGCAAGGAGCCTCTCAGATGGTCTACTTGTCTAACTTTTCCCCTCAAAAGGAAGGTCTTGTTGATCTCAGCAAAATACATTTTCACTAGCATTTGGTAATCACTGGGTCTTGGGAGTATGTGTAGCAAGGATTTTAGGAGGTGTTCACTCAGCTTCATGGGTCTATGATGTACAAATCTACATAGGAGCTACTTGTTTAATTTTCTTAAGAGGCAGTGTTGAGAAACAGGCACTACTATGTACAGTTCCTCTGCCCTATATTTAATGGCTGCATTACGGTAAGATAAATGATACAAAGTGCTTGTTCCTCTCCATTGATTATATGGGGAATCTAAATGAGAAGCTGAAATGAAGACATTTATGCTTTAGACATCTATATTTTCTGAAGAGTAATCCTACCTTAGATGTTGATATGTTGTACTGCAAGCTGTAGAAAGGGGATCCACTTGTCATTGGGCAAGCCAGTTCATCTTTCTGTTTCAAAGACATGATTGGAAATGTCTTCAGAAGTGAACTGACTTGCCAATGACATCAAAACTAGGATTACTAATAGAATAGACATAAGTGGACAGATTTTTTTTTTTTTTTCCATGTGTTATCCTGTAAGATATATTTTCAGGATGCCTTCCTAGAGACTGCCAAAAATTAAGCCTATGAAATAGGTGTATTATTATTGAGCTAAATGACTTGTATGATAGAATCTGCTTTGGTCCACTTCAGTGTATCACTGTTGCAGCTGATAAATGTTAATTAGGTTAGGAAGGAAGCATTCATATATTATGTAATTGGTCAAACAATCTGTTTTAAATTTTGACATATTTTCTTAAATTGTCTGATAGTATACTGTAGATCACAGCAGATTCAGATTTATTAGTGTTGCCCAGAGACTTATAAAACAATTTCTATATAACTAAAAAAATTCTGAAGGCCAATTCTTCATCATCTTCTAATTTCCACTAATGACTTCTGGTTATTTCCCTAAAAACAAATAAACAAAAAAGCTAAGGAATTATTTTAGGCCATATGTCAATAGCCTGTTTCCAGAATGTTTATATAAGCAGTTTTCAAGGGGGGAAGAAAATATGCCATTCACTCAGAAGGATGCATTTATTTCAAACTGTGAGGACCTATATCTTATTATAGAACATATGCCATGGGAATAAGAACCTGACAGTCAGGAAAAGCTACATATCACATTCAAATTGTTACCCATGGTGTTTAATGTCACATTAAATAATTTCCCATGTCTTGTCCTAAGAAGATTTTTTTTGGGTGAAAATAAATGAGAACTTGTCTAAAATAAATTGTACTGATTATATTACATTCTATGCATTATATATATTATATTACATTCTGTATTATATTAAATGTGGGACCCATAATCCATATGAAATTTATGGCTATAGTTTCCAATTCATATTTTCAGGTATAACTACTGAAAGATTTACTTAGTTTGAGTAGGTATGGGTGCAAAAGGTACCTATACATCTATAAACTCCATACACATATGAGAGCAATACTCATATTCATCCAATTTAATTGCACGAGTCAATGCATTAAAAAAAAAACCTAAAATCACCTTTAGTCTACAAGAAAGAGATTCTAACTACAAAAGGGCTCCTGAAAAGAGCAAACATCTGTATGCTATTGCAACCTACCATGAAAATACTGAAAAAAATATGTGCTATGATTCTATAAAGTGCTTAGAACCTTTCAGGTGTTCTCCACTAATGAATAAAAAAAATGGTAGCTTATATCATATTGTCAGTGGAATTTAAGAGATTAATTTTGCTTAATGTGTTTGTTTTTATAATTACTCATATGTTTGTGTTTATATATATAAAAGGAGTTCTAGAGGAGGTGATATTCATAGTTTTCCCTGGAAGTCCTCTAGATATCCAGTTGAGTTAGATATTCAGTTGAGAACTGAATATGTTCTAAGAATGGGTAAATGGTGGCATGGAGAAGTTAAAAGGTTTAATCAAACTGGCAGTAGCAATAAGTAAATGACCAATTAGAAATAAATGCTATTGTATGTCTCAGATCCCTTCATTCACTACCAGAATACTCTGCCAAAAAAAATTACAGGTAACTGAGAAACTTGAAGTTGTTTGAAACCTCAGAAACCTATTGGGTTCAAGCTCTGGGTGAAAGTTCAGGTTTTATTTTATTTGAACCTATTCACCCATTCTTAATTGAGAAATGGGTTGATAAAATGTCTAATTTGAAATGTGCATAAACTGTAAAGTAGTAAGTTTGAGGTATATATTCTGTCATTTCTGCCCCAAAAAGTCTAACATATGGCTTGGGCTAATGGACAGTAAATTTATTACTGGAAGAAATCACAAATATTGCTATGCTGTTACAACATAGAGATGATTCAAAATATAACAAATACAGATAACAGAACATTCATCTGATATTTCACAATAGTTATCTTGTCGAAGGAAACTGTGAAGCTTGATTGAACAAAAGATAAAGTTAATACTACCTAATAAGAACAGACCATTATAGATCAGTGAAACTGCAAAACAGAATTATATGACAAGGGGCAAGCCACATTATCTAAATTAACATTTTTCTAGCATGAACAAGAAGGGCCACTGTAGGAAAACGAGAGCTAAATAGTGTGGCCTGCATTTAGTCAACCTGAAGTAATTATTAATTTATGGTTGTCTGTGATTTTAATGAAAATGAAAGCTGAGAGGAAAGAATTGAGAGAGATAATGTGCCGTGAAATTGAGTTTCATTTATTTGGGGGCCACCTTTTTTCTTTTCTTTCTTTTCACTTCCCATTTTTTGTTGTTGTTAAAGGAAAAGTAGTTAATGCAAAATGTCCACATTAAAATTTCACCTCGGTTATGTAACTGCATACATACTTTCATTGCTTTAACAATGGACTACTAAAAATGGCCAGAGAGTGAGCTCACTGGTCTGCCTAGTTGGCAGCTGGTATGATCAAAGATGGCTTCTTTTTTATCTGTTTCAGAATTACCACTTTTCAAAGACACATTATTGTGAAATGGCATTGTTATGTCATCAATCAGGCATCACTAATAATATTTAAATACTTTTTGGAATACCTCATCACCAGCAGTCCCTTGAACTCAAAAAATGTGGACAAAGCCGCGGTAAGGAATCATCGACAGCCAAACTACTGTGGCTTTCTTTCGGTTTAAATTTGCCTTGTTCCTCATTCTCCAAGAAAAGGATGTGTGGGAAAACATAGGTGCTGGTTTAGTATGAAAAAAAAGCCTAAAAGCTCAAAAAAGAAGACTCGTCACATTTTTAACTTAAAAATTAATGAAGATTGTTTAAAAGAAAGTTTGGAGAGACACAAGAAATAATAATTTAAAGCACGTGACCCATTTAACTATCTTTGGGATTTTATAGAATACCTACTATACGTAACCCACAGTCTTCATTACAATTCACCAGCAATACACAAGTCTTTGGTAATTCTGGAATGTGAGTGTGACTTTCTCTACAGGGACTTGCTTTCTGGAGCTACTGTTAGACTGCACTGTTTTATTCCGATGGTTCTTTATTCAATGCCTGCTAGTCAGTAACTTCTTTTGGTTCGAGCTATATGTCTATGGTATGCAAAAAGTGTATCCTGGCTAGGTAGATATAGTCAGTACCTACAGGGAGACCTCTGTCACATCTGAAATGAGGTGACACATACAGGACAGCCCAGGTCTTAATATGTATGGTCAACAGATTCATGACACTGGTTATTAGATTTTCAGGTAATAATGGAAGCCCCAAATCCTTTAGATAGCCTAGCTAGAAAGTTCTATTAGGCTACTGAAGAAAAGATTTAGATAGCATGAAAGTCTATAGCTTCTGATATGACCTTAGTTGATGTTCTTAATCTGCAGGTAGGAAGGTTAAGGAAGGCAGGAAGGAAGGAAGGAAGGAAGGAAGGAAGGAAGGAAGGAAGGAGAAGGAAGGAAGGAAGGAAGGAAGGAAGGAAGGAAGGAAGGGAAGGAAGGAAGGAAGGAAGGAAGGAAGGAAGGAAGGAAGGAAGGAGGAAGGAAGGAAGGAAGGAATGAAGGAAGGAAGGAAGGAAGGAAGGAAGGAAGGAAGGAAGGAAGGAAGGAAGGAAGGAAGGAAGGAAGGAAGGAAGGAAGGAAGGAAGGAAGGAAGGAAGGAAGGAAGGAAGGAAGGAAGGAAGGAAGGAAGGAAGGAAGGAAGGAAGGAAGGAAGGAGGAAGGAAGGAAGGAAGGAAGGAAGGAAGGAAGGAAGGAAGGAAGGAAGGAAGGAAGGAAGGAAGGAAGGAAGGAAGGAAGGAAGGAAGGAAGGAAGGAAGGAAGGAAGGAAGGAAGGAAGGAAGGAAGGAAGGAAGGAAGGAATACATCACTGAAAAAGTTTGAAAGATTGAAAGATTTTTTTTAAGATATCTGTATGCATTCACTCTGAATCACACTAAATATGAATATAGCTATTTGAGGTCACATGTTTAGAAATATATGCTGGATGATTCAATAATGAGACACAGCATACAGGACAAGAAAATCTGATATGATCAAAGCTGACACTCAGCATGAAAGACAATTTACTTATATTTTGATTAAGAGCAGTTATTTCTCATTAATCAATTGACCCAACATTGAGATTGAAATAGTTGGATGAGGTACTCTGTTTCAAATCTCCGTAACATGCTGTTTTGAATCAAGAGTGACCAGGATAAACAATTAATTTCTCAGTATATTCTATGAAAATTTGATTGTTTAATGTGTAACTCTTTATTGTGGAAATTAAAGTTAATCAATGCAGAGACATGATATGTGAAGGTGTTGGTTTCCTTCCTGTGTGAGTGAAAAATATTTGACGAAGAATTAAAACTTGAATTGTATTTTGTTATAATTTGGATTAGAATGATTTATAATTTCACATGATTTTCCTGAGTTTACCAAACAATTTCATAGCAACAGGTTAACCTGGAATAATTTTGGAAAGTACTAGAAAGTTGTTTTGTCACCATATCATCCTTAAGAAGAAGTGAAAGAAAAGAAAAAAGATAAAGATTGTAAACATTTCAGAGAAGAATCTCAAGCTATCAAAGATTTTAGTACAAAATCTGAAATTTAGCTATCTTGCTCAAAGTTTCAAATAAGAAGTCTTCTTACTGGTAACTGGTAATCTAGGTGAAGTAAGGTTAGCCATTCAAAATTAATTTCAAGTTTATTTTATAGATGCATTAAAAAACGAAAGGAAGAGAATGGAAGGGAAAGGAGCAACTAAAATAAAATTTACTAATCTATAAACTGCTGTGCCACATTTTGTTAGGCTACAGTCTTCCCACATAGGTAAAACTGAATCTCTAGTCCTTAAAACTTGTGTTTCATAGTTAAAATATTGCCATTTGACAGTCAGATTTATTTAAAAGAAACATTAGTGTGAAAGAAATACAGTCCACCTGCTTATTTCTTTATTTACTTTGCAAGCAGTCCTGCTGTGTCTAAGATGCTCATACAGTCAGTGATGAATCTTAACCAATGGTTAAGGTTACATTAGCAAGTAATTTGGTTCAACAAGAGTAAATCAAAGCAAGAAGCACCGAAACTCTTGCATTAACACAAATCTCAGAGTTCATGCTTTAGAGTATGGTTTGAAGCTGTTGCCATGAATTCAAAGAACCAGACTCTGGTTTGAATCCTCATACTTCTCTTACAGACACTGAGGAGATTGCCTTTGATTTATACCAGAAGCAGAGTCTCTAATTTTGGCTTTCCTTACAAGGACTATAGCTGCATTCATTTATTCCAAAATCACACCTTGATCTAAACCAATTTGCAGCAATTTGGGACAATCAGGGCATTCAGTGATTCATATCTGCAGATGTAGCCAAGGCCTCCAGAGGGAAATCTGTATCTTCATTTATATGTATTGTTTAAGCAAAGAGAATTTTCCCCATATCCCTTTGCTTTTTTTCCTATGACTACTGGTAACCTTTAGGTGTTTAGTTTAATGGGACTGCTTCCTAGTCACCCAAAATTTTTGTATTAGTTAGGTACCTCACTGAAGAAGATTGAATCTAGCTGCACCTTTTGTGAACTTTTGTCAAGGCTAAGGATACTGTACAAAAGTTCCCTTGCCAGCAGGAGCTGAAGAAAAAATGTTTCTGTGGTTGGGAATAGACACACTGAAAAACTAACAGAATAATAAAAATTGCATTGTTTGAAATCAGAGGTGGACAGAAACAAGAGACCATGGTTAATTCACAGAATGAGGTTTAATTAACAGAATGACAGCCTGTGGCTTCCCTGTGATTATGTCCTACTGTCTCATTTTTCAGGGTAAGAAGATAACTAAGAACCTTTGAAGAAATTAATAAAGAACCACTTAATAAAAATGTAATATTAACAGCATTTTTACTAAAACCCAAAAAGTTTCCTGCAGTGAGATCACTGCTGAATTTGAAAAATATGATAGAAGTAAATGGGCTAGGTTACTGCATTCATAGAATCATAGACTTATTTTGGTTGGAAAGGAGCTTACAGATCATCTAGTTCTAAGTAGATGCCATCCAGCCTGGCCTTGAACACCTCTAGGCAGAGGGCATCCACAGCTTCTCTGGGCAACCTGTTCCACTGCCTGTTCCACAGCCTCTCATTTGGATATATATTGCATTTGTTTAATTAACGGAGTCACTTAACTTTCCAAGTAAAAAGAAAGTAAGAAGGCCACAGAGATTATTCTGTTTTTTAATTTCTCATTATCTGCAGCACTTTCTGATAAATATTAACCTGTAATTCTTCCCCCTTGACATAAAATTAAATAAAATATGAACTGTGTGCAATACACAACACTTGTCCAGTTCTAAAAAGAATGTGGTATGTTGACTCCTATTGACTTTTACTGCAAGCCTGAACTGCACACAAACAACCAATGTTTCCCAGTTCACACAACTGTGCAAACTTGCTTCTGTAATGTCTCATCCAAGTAAATGGATTTTTTCTATAAATATTTTTCACTAAATTTTTTATCTGGGGGTGTTCTCTGTCCTGTCAAATTGGCACACTCTCAGTCTCTTTCCCCTAATATGTTTAGAAATACTCAATTTTTTTTTTTTCTCACGTCACATTCTTCTTTTTTCATCCTAAATATTGCAGAATTTTTTTCAAGTAATCTATACTTCATCTTAATTTATATAAATTCAGTTCACTTCTAGTAGAGATGTTGGGTTGAATTTTCTTTCATATGATGGAATGCTACCAGCAGATAATGTCAGTTTGTCTGTGTATTTCTGGTACCTCTAAATAATCTTTTTTTTTTTTCTTTCATATTTTTATTCTAAAGGCTTTCTTTACCTATATATACTCATTCTTAATCATGATCGTGATTTCACCTTGTCTTCATAATATCCCAGTCTATCTCTTATTAATTCATCAATAATAAAATTAAGCTCACTCTGATACGAATTACATGCCATTTTTGTTTTTTTAATGTCTCAATTTACTTTAGTCAGGTGATCTGTCTGAAATATTCTACTAAAGCACTATGTATCAATGTGTCATATTTACCCTTTCAAAACTACTTTAAGTAACATATAGGGCACATGTTGATAAAATAAAGTAGTCCCTTCACTTAACAGTCATAATACAGCTTTTTTACTATTTCTTTGAAACCTTGTGGATCTCTGGACTTCCTTTCTCTTCATCCTTTCAATTCAATTTGTTGTTTGCAGCTCCAGATTTAAGACATCTAAATATAGATGTCTAAATGTCAATATCTAGATGTCAATTGTGTGTCTAAGTTACAGTCAATGCAGTAAATGGAGCCTAAAGGGTTTCCCCTTGGGTGGACATTTGAAGCTGGTCAACTGAAATGTTTTCTAGGCTCCATTGGCTGACTCACTAAGGTCTTAATCTGGTTGCCGCTGAATCTTTAGCATCTGGTTTACAAAGAGATTTATAAATCTAGGTATCATAGCATGGACCTGTATTGCAGCCTAAGATCCCAGTTCAGTTCCCCCACCAAGGTCATTTGAGATGCCCTCAGATAACTTACTTGGCCACCAGCTGCTTCTGTAGAAGAGTTCAATCCTGTGTCATATATCATAGCTCCATGAAGTTAACTCAAATGTCGTAACTCAACTTAATTGCCACTAGCTACCTGTGTTGGAGCAGCTATCTGTGTTCAGCTACCTGATTTGGACCCTTTGTGTCCTTAGGTAAAAGATTTAATTCTGCTGCTGTCAAGCTTCTAAACATTAACCTTTAAACTCAAGATAAAACAGTGAATATTTCTCCATCACAGTTTTCTCCATTGGCATGCGTGGAAAGAAAAGGCTTCAAAGGCTCCATATTGATCAGGAAGGAAGTACTGACACTAGCTGGGATTTTGTAAATCTCCCAGTCCAGTTATCAGGTTCCAGAAGTTTCCAGGCAGATGCACAAGAGTATCATCTGCCCCTGAATTCATTGAATGCCATTTTCTCTGGTGAAGAATATTATGTCCATCAAGCAATCCCATTTTCCAGAACCAGAGGTTTTGAGGGTCTTAACATAAGAATGAGTAGAGCAAAAGATTGTAAAAATAATCTCTGCTCCTGTGGTAAGGAATTTTTCCATTTTAAGTTATATTCTGTGTTATTTTCAGTACTATATACATGCTTGAAGCAGATGAGCTAGAAATAAAATGATAGTAGCCAATATCAGACATGCAAAATTCATGTGTCCATGATAAAAAGCATGATAGTAAAAATCCAGCATTTGGGAAGAAAAGTTTGGCCTTTCACTATGGTTGTCTAAACTACTTAGACTTGCACCTCAATATGGAATTTCTCTGCTCTTGTCAGAATGTAGTGATCTCAGTAACAATTTTAGTAAAGATAAAACTTGTGTATCCTCCTTATCCCTGTTCTATAAATTTGATTAGTCTCAGAACACAGTAAGCACATTGTCAGATCTGGTCTCCATCTCCGAGAATTTTTATAACTGTTATTATATTTTTGTAAATAAGTATTCATGATGAGTGAAGCTAATAAATAACATGTCTTTAAAATGCGGACTATTACAACCTAAATTTTAAATTCTCAAGGTCAAAAGTAGAATTTTAAATTAAGGAAAGATACCCAAAGAAAATTCTTCAAGCAAATACTATGGTGGATCACAGAGGGGATATGCATTTTTCTCAAAAATTGATCCTTCTGTGAGAGACTGTTCTCATGTAGAGGAGCACAGGGATGGGTTAAAGATTCTGAAGGTAATGACTGCAATGTAATACTGAAAGACAGGAACTGTGAGTGTGGGAGAATGGCAATCCTGAGTGAGGAAAGCAGCATACAGCATAAAGGCGGAGAGCATGGGGTGATTCCCTTTGATGCATGTGCTTGGGGTGCAGCCTGTGGTGCCTAAGTCTTTTGAAGTTGTACAGAATGGGAAACAGAACTAATATACTGGTAGATATGTACCCCATAAAACTGAGAAATCCCTTTAATATTCCATTGAGAAAAGTCCCCTCTCCTGCCCTCCCGCACCCCCAGTGCTACAATCCAAGGAACACTCTTCAGTGTATTTCTTATTTACACTCAATAGTCAACTGTAGATGGGGTCTCCTTTATCAGTATCATTTCAGGACCTTTTCAAAAGTCTGCATTTTATGTGTGTTTTAATTTGATATGCTGTGTTCTCAAAGCACTTTCATGAAAGCAAGTAATGAGCCATCAAATCAAATAAGGTTCATTTTCAATGTTCTGTGTGTTAGCATGATTACAGTAATACGAGTTGATGTCCTATGATGAAATCTCTAAAATCCATACTTTAAAATGGCGGGAATTAAGATTCTTTTTTTCAATCCATGCCAATCCATATGAAGAATATGATTCTGTTTCCAAGCCTAAAAATATTTCTTTTTTCTATATCTTAACTTTTGAAAGATATTTGAAAGATATTCAGACTGAAGACTCACATTAGTAAACTGATTAGCTAACATACTATCTCTCATCTCTTTCTAAGATTTGTTCCATCTGAAATATTTATAATGTTATTGACAATCTCTCCAACTATATTATTTTGTTGAGCTCTGTGCCTGAAATATGGCAGACATTCACAAATACTCACTAAATAGCTAGCCCAGAGAAAACTGAATTCTTGTGGTTAATATGTTCAGTTTTCTGATTTGAATTTCATGTATAGGAAACCACTATCAAGACTTCTGTTTAAGGAATCCATGTAGCAAATATTTTCATAACACAAAAATAAGATAAAAGCACTGCTGAGAAAAAGTTGCAAGACAGTGGGAAAAAGTAGAATTGAGTAATTGTCTAGCAATTATTCTTGGAAATGCAAATCCTGATGTCCTACATGAAGCATAACCAAGGAATGGACTAAGGGATAGTAAATGCTGCCAAGTCTGTCTGTATGTGGCATATTTCACTAACAGACTGAAATGATATAGGCTTACAAGGCAGTTAATATAGCACCAGAGCACTTTTATCTAGCACTCTAAACCACAGTGGAATACCTGAATTCCATACAGCACCTTATCAGTTTGTGTGATTTATCCAGACTTGATTCATTTCTGCATCCTATTTTAACACACACCTATATGAACAGCAGGAAGTTCTCTGGTCACTCATAATCCATGTAGATTCCTACACAGAACCTCCTGATGCTGGGTTCAGACTCCTGATGATGAAAGCCCATACATTAGCCAGTTTCTTTTCCAGAACTGAATTTCTCAATCTTGTGAAACAGTTAATAAAATATACCGAAAGAAATATTTATTTCAGTGCCATGTACTTTCCTCCTCTTAATAGGTACCAGACTTTTAATTTTCATTATTACAAAATAAAATTAATACATCATCCTTATTTAGAAGATGAGAATTCTACTTACGTAAATTCTTCTCTTTGTTGTACATTAATTTATTGAATACAAATATGAAATAATATATGTTTTCCAGCAATCTACCCCTAAAATATATATTTAAGCATTTTTACACAGGAAACACACTTAGCAGCAATTTAATTTTATAGCAGTACCACAGCTTTTGAGGGGATATAAAGACATAAAAGTTCTGTTGTTTCTGTAAACTATGAAAAATAATTTAATTCCAGGAACTGTAGTGCCAACAGTACCCATAGACCAAAGTGTATAGGAGTTCATATACATGTGGTACCTTGCTTTCCACAAACGTTTCCTTTAACCCTTGGCACTTGTCTTATTTCGAAATTCTCTTACTAGCTTGTGCCATACTTCTGACAAGTCATTGTTGTTCATGATACCACGAGTTTTTGGATTTTCATTTTTAAGTTTAGAATACAAAATCTTCTAAATTGTATGACAAATAATAGACCACTGGTCTTTGGAAAATTTCTCTTGTTTTATCGAATTCGGCAGATATTTTCTAAACTTCAGCTACTACATTTACCTTCTACACAAACAAACATTAAGGGTCTCAAGGGTACAGGGTCTCTTCAGATAATTAAAAGTCATTCTCACAGAATGGATGAATAACTTTAATTTTTAAACTTTGTCACCACTTGAAACTAAGTCCAAACTGTAATGTAAAATCAGTTCTTAAGGATCATGTTACATACTTTCAAAAAACCAAAGAGAATTCTGCCCTCCTCTATGCTATATGAATTTCCCATCACTATCAGGGCTGAAAGAAAGGAAATCTGAAATTTCATTTTTTATTTGCTCTTTGAATTCTTTAGTACTTTCATTCATATCTTGTATTAGTTGCATGTCAAGATTTCTTCTCTATGTGACCTGCAATGGAAAATAACACATGAGAAATACAGTCAAACTCTGTACTTCTTTATCTAACATGTATCCAAAAACATTACTAAATGACTGGGAGAGTAATACTGTAATCTAAGAGGGATTTTCTTTCATTTAAGTTTTTAAAAACTGTTCTGTAACATTGTCTTTACAAGCCACCTATTGTCACAATCTTTATATTGGTCTTTGCAAACACTGAGTCTGTTTCTTTCTTGTTATTTAATACAAAATATGCTATACTAACACTCAGAGAGACAGTCTTTGCAGAGCTAGAGATGACTGCACCAGGCACAGAAATAAAGAATTAAGAATGTTATGTTTTGTGAAGCTGTGCTCCTCCAGACATTGTAGCTATCTTTCTTCATTGCTTAGAACTAAGTGTAGTTTTTCACTTGCTTTTCTCTCCTTCCTCAAAATAACTCATAAAAAAAAAAAAAAAAAAAGATGACAATATATTTCCCCTGATCCCGATCATTAATTGCAGAGCAAAATTAAGGCTTAAATTGTTAATATGAAAGGTGCAATGAACAGACTGTTCCTAAACCCCCTGAAAGCCAGCTTTTATCTTCTGTTCATCCCCATGTTTACAGCAGAAAAATACTTCCATTCTTTCTATAAAAGAGGAGTAAAATATTGCCATCTGCATATGGCATTCCTATATTTTACCTTTTTAAGAAAGACCTTTTTTTTTTGTTGATTTGATTGCAGAAGTGAGAAAATTTGGAATGGAGTTGTTCAGCTGTGTATCAGAAACTAAACATTAGTGTTTTTCGACTACCTTGTGAATTTTGTTCATTCAACACGAAAAACTTTCCAACAGTAATGTACTTATTTGCTTATGCATTTATTAAATACCCTGAAACAATTTCCTTAAAATTACTATTATAATATATATCATATGTAGATATTGTATCATTTACACGTGTGCTAAATTATGAAAAATCTCAAAGTCATCCCAAAGGATAATATTATGTATAATATTATTGACATTCAGTGTTGGATTATTTCTGACAGTAGTTAGCAAAATGTCACAAATCACATTTATAATGGGAAAATGCTCTGTAATGGGAAAGCTACCTAAGGCACTACATTATTACACACCATGATATGTATCTAATATTGTAAAAGGCTTGACCAGATTTTGCCACCACAGCAGTTTAGCACCTCATCAATATTTTCAACATCAGATAATTGGGATTCCTCCAAACACGAAACAACATAACTGAAAAATCCAATACAGAGAATCTGACTTAAATGTATCGCTGGATTATACAGATACAGTTACAGCACTAGTGTAGCATCTGAAATGTAGCATTACTGAAGTGAAAGACATAATATACCTTTGTTTTTTACTTATTAAAACAATTTAAAGAATGAAAAACACTGTTCTATGGTGGCTGGTCTAGTTTTAAATTGACCCAACATGGTGTCCAAACATGTGGCTTTGACACTAAGGTATGATTCTAGCCTTAAGTGTGTCTGAGTGATGAAAGCCTCTCTTCAGTTAGTGAGACAATTTCATATGAACCAGAGAAATGTGTTTGGTACCTTTCACTGGTAGAATGGCAAGTATCTAATGAAGTCATTAGAAATGCTTAGGACTTGGCCAAGAGTCATGTGGCTGCTCTGCTAGTTAGCTGAATTTGAAAGAGGTTGGAAAGTATATAAATAATACACCAAAACAATGCTCAGATGACACCGACGGGAATCTAGATTAAATTCTAGTGGTGAGACTCTGCAACAGATTGTTCAGATGTAGATGCCATCTCCTTGGAAATGTTCAAGGCCAGGTTAGATGAGGCCTTGAGCAACTTTGTCTAGATGAGAAGCATCCCTGTCCATGGCCCCCTCCTATTGCAGGGAGGTCAGAATAGATGATCTCCAAGGTCCCTTCCAACCTAGGCCATTCTCTGATTCTATGATTCTGCTACCAGGATAGCAGAATTTGTGTATTACATGTTAAATGGGTATTCAGGTCTTATCTCTTAAATATTCTGCCTAAGGGTCACAAACAGATCTTCAAATAACATACTTGGTTGGCCAGGTATGAGCCTGCTATAGTCTCAAAGACTTGCAGCCATATTAGCACAGAACAGAGTCTAAGATTATAATGCACACTACTAAGATAGCAAGAGATGCAAATTGATTTTATTTCTCATTGCCCTACTCTGACTTTTGGTTAGTAATAAATTAAATTAGTTTTCCCAAGTAAATCCTGTTTTGCCAATGATGGTAAATGGTGTGGTCTCTCCCTGTTCTTATTTCAACCCAGGAGGGTTTCATTATGAATTTTCTACCCTGTCCAGCTAAGGAGGGGGAAAGATGGAGTAGCTTTGGTAGGCACCTGAAATCCAGACAGGGTTAGCCTGTCACACACTGTTAATATTAGTCAAGAAAAGGTATATTTATAGAGGAATTTAGTTGATACAGAAGGTATGACAAAATCTTACAGTTGAATTTTTAAGAATTTGTTTGCTAAATTCACAGGTCATACCTGAAAATTTAATGTAAGCATAGCATTAACAGATATCTTTCTAAATATTTAAAATAAATTTTTGAACCTATTCCTTCCTTTCTTTAGTCATATATCACCTCATTCTTGATAAATATTAATCAGTCTATTCAGACTTTAAAGAAATTTCTTTTGAAGTTCTGAATGCTGTTCAGCAAGAGAAGTATTATAGTTTCCCTTTGTGTACATGAACAATGGTGAAGTAAGATATCCACTATAGATAAAGATAGCCCATTAATAACAGTAATATAGAGCACTTATATGAGACTTACTATCTGCAAAGTAATTTACAAACAATAACCAATTAATCTTCCCTGGTCGCTCATTGTAATCTATTCATTACCTAATGGATCCCAAATCTTTGATGCATTAACAAAGTTTCTTACAATATACATAAGCCTGAAACACTCTTTTTACTGACAGTTATGGTGGCTGAACAGAAATCTGTCAGGACAATTGGTCTGAGCTAGACTGTATAAAGCTACACACTCAGTGACTTCAGCTCCTAGAGCAACAGGTACCTGAACCTGATTGACAATAGCTCCTATAAGAAACAGCTGAATTAATACTAATGGAAGGAAAAGAAATCTCCAGAGTGAAACTTTGGGGGACTTTTGAAATAAAAAAACCAAAAAACAAACATACAAAAAAATGAAGTTAAAATACACAAATATTCTCTATGTTTAAAAATCCGTATAAATAGTATATAGTACAACTGTCTCACCTACAAGTTAGTACCTATCTGTACCTACAATTTAGTACCAGAATTTTTAAAATACCTGTGGAATCCCAATTAGAGAGGCTATTGTTCCATCTCCATGTTATTTTACACATTTTTATGTGACCTGAACATAAATGTACAGTTTAATGATAAATTTAATCTAAAGGAAACCAAGGGTCAATAGCATTATGAATGCTAGTCATAGTAACTTCTGTGGCCTTTCCAGCATTATTCTGTTCTTCAGACATGCAAGTGCTTTCCAGTATTCTGAACAGGAGTTAAGAAATACAGTGATATTCACTTCCTAACTTTAGTCCTCTGAGTTGGAAACTCTGTTTCTCAATCATATCTGTTTAGTCCTGGATAAAAATAGAGGTTATGACTTCCTAGCCAGGATTCAGTTGCCCAAAGAGAGGCCCCCTAAAGTCCATTGTGATAGCACCTATTCCATCTGTCCAAGGTCAAAGATATGGTATAGGATGTGCAGGACATCTGCTGCACCTTATTGGAACCCAAGACGGGCCCCAGATGACATACCTCCTCAACCTTAAAAAAGGCATTTCCTATTGTTTAGAGAAATGAATGCTTTATAATTTGTGCCTCCCTGCAGGTGCATTGGGGGAGCCTCTTGTGCATCAAACAGACAGAGGAATGCATCCTTGGGTGCTCAAGGGTGCACAGCTATGCAACTCTGAGTTTCATATAAGTAATCAGACACTTCAGAAAAAGCAGTTGATACCCATACTATAGCTTGATCACAGCTGCATATGCAATATGTTCATTTTAATTTTTAATTTGTCTAAGGTTTACCCAGCAACTTTACCTGTGCAATATTTTTTTAATTATTGTTAGTAATCTTTTATGATCTCACAAGTAAGAAAAATTGTGTTCATTTTCCTATTAGTGGGAACATGTTACCTCTTTTATTTTCTTTCACAATTCTTTCCAATTATTTGAGCTGCCCCACTCCTCTGGTCAATAAGTTATCTTAGAGCTGCAAGAAAAAAAATCCAACCCAAAGGCTTTCTCATAGCCCTGCAAAGTTATTCCTTTAGCTGCATCTCTGTATATGAAGAACACAATGTATTCCTCAGCTACTTTCCTTAGTTTGTACTTGTTAGTACTTGGTTGGAGTCAGCCTTGGAATCTCAGCATATCCAGCATTCTTTGTCCAGGTCAACAAACCATTCAAAATTGAGCAGCTAACAGTTGAAAGGCCACCTCTTGTTGTATGCAGTAGTTTAAGCTTGAGAGAGCAGAAAAAATTCTCAGAGATTTTATCTTACCCCTCGATTAATCGGTGTCCTTCAACAAAAAAGGCAACTTCTCATAGCTGGTTGTCATAAATAAATTAATAAATAATGTCATTTAAAATGTCATAAATAAATAAATAAATAGAAATAAATAGAAGCTCTGAAATTAAGGGTTATTTGGATATCACTAAGGATCTTGTTATCAAAAGAAGGAAAGAAGTATTTTGTGATATTTGTAGTAACACAAAGTAAATACGAAGCAAAAAATACATGAAATCCCCCTAAAGACCTCGTGGACTTTCCATTGAATCAACAACTCTGTTGACAGATTACTTCATCTTTATCAGATTACATTGGGCAAATGCATGTTGCTGCAATCTATTAAAGTTTTTTCCCATGTCATTTTGATTAGAGTTTCTAACAAACTTATCCCCAGATGCTTTTACTTAAGAGACAATTAAAATTAAAAAAACTGTAAAAGTGTTGATTAATATTTGATATTTAGCTGTAGCTGAAGAAAAAGATACATACTGATTTCAGTTTTTGTATGCATTTTTAAATAGATTCCCATTGATAAAATGCATTATAATACCATGCAATAAAATAACAGAATTTGTTCAGGTAAGAAGGATAAGGCCCCTGAACCTGTACCTTAAACCTTGATTGTTTATTCATATAACAAATATTTCTTAATGGAAAATTTTGTAGCCTTGAGTAAACAATTCATCCATCTTGACTTTAATATATATATCCTTCAAAGTTTGTAATAGAAATTGTATCTTTAAAAATTTGAGAAGTCTCCTGTTCAATACAAAATTTAGTCTTGTTTCAGTAGAGTCTGCCATCTCCATTTTCAGTTTCTGTGGCATTGTACCCTACTCTTCTCATAACATGTCTCTCAGTTTCCTTTTAAAGGAATTTGTTTCCCCCAAATTCACTGTAAGAGAGCTACAGAATATCAGTGCATTATATATATTTATTTATTTATTTATTTATTTATTTATGTCGTATAGAAATAAGATATGGACATTCTGGAGAGACCTTGTAGCTGGTCTCCAGTACCTGAAGGATACCTATAGGTAGGCTGGAGAAAGGAAGGATTTTTCACAGGAGTGTCCAGAGATAGGACAAGGGGAAATAGTTTTAAACTGAAGGAGAGTAGGTTTAGATTAGATCTTAAGAAGTTCTTAAGTATGATGGTGGTGAGACTCTCGAATAGATTGCCCAGAAAAGTTGTGGGTGCTTCCTCCCTGGAGGTGTTCAAGGCCAGGTTGAGAAACCTTGTCTAGTTGAGAGGCATCCCTGCCCATGGCAGGAAGGTTGGAGTAGATGGTCTCTAAGGTCCCTCCCAACCTAAGCCATTCTATGATATACCATTTAGTACTGAGTTATAGCCATTGTATACATTTAGAAAACCAGCTATCACAACTCTTTACCTAGCTCACAGTCCTTCTGAAACACCATACAACTTTTCCAAGAGGCACCGATAACACATGGGGTTCAGTTAATTTAGCCATATTAAGACAACTTGCAGCATCTGAAATAATCCAGATTTGAAGACAAAAGGATGGCAGGTAAAATACAAGAACTGCTTAAACTTTGGGCACTTAAACCCTCTGCTTTGTCCAACAAAATAACTTTGATCAGGCCAATATTCTGCCACTCCTTGTTTACTCTAATATGATGTTAGGTCTTTTAATCATTAGGTTGCTCTTGGCTCCTGCTATGACATCTGCTGTGTTCATCTACTATCATTTATACCCTTGAGGGTTTATTGATTTATGTACTCGTATAATTAGAATATAGTTTACAGTCCACAGGTTAACCTTTACTCTTTAAATAGTCTATATGAGCAGAATTAGAAATTGGGATGACTGTATAAGATCCTGGTTATTATTTGACCTGATGACACTTTCAGTGAAAGTTTAATTTGTAAATGTATTTCTGTCTGTATATTCCATTTAATTATTTCTAAATTTGAACATCTAAAAAGACTTTAGATTGCTTTTATGGCTGTTCTTTAAAACAAAAAACCAAACAAAAAAGTCCAAAGTAACTGCATTTGAAACTAGCAAATATGCAGGTCTACAGTTGACTGTCATACGTATACTTGGATTTCAGAGCTTCATATTTATAACAATTCTGTAGCTAATAATGTTATTATTTCTCTTCCTGGCATTTCCCTTCCCCTCCCCTACTCTTCTCTCCCCTCCTTCTCTTTTTCCTTTTCTTTCTTTCCAAGGATTATTGATACTTGTTTTTTTCATGTCATCCAACCTAGTATTTCCTCTTTTTTTCTAATCTCTCACATCAAATTTTAAATTTAAGAACATTTAGAGGTTATTCCTCTAGGTTTCAGACTACTGGCATTCCTCAAGCAGCTACATACAGGACAAGGGATCATTTGGAGTGAAAACAGGAGATACTCTTAAGCCAAAGCACATGACCTTCATGTTAGAAAGCTGGCACTGCAAAATGAGGGGTTGCCTAGCCAGGTAAGACATGAAATGGATTTGTAAGATTCCACAAATATTTTTTCCAGGACTACATGTTCATTTCTTATGATATCTTCTATACAACAAGGAATATGAATAAAACGATAGGCCATATTTTGCAAAGCTCAACTACTACATTTTGACAATCTCTTACTTAAAATAATGTTCATGCCACCAGGGACATTCTTCAGCTAGTTTTTATTTCAAGTTTCCAACAGCGTTCTTGCATTTTACAGCTTTTCAAATATAAACATATTAACCACTTTATGGTTGCTGTGAGTTTGACTTGCAGCTTAAGATACATTTTTAGCTGGACGTTTAATAGATTTTCAGGTCTCTAAAAATATTTCTGACACTTACATACAATGGGTGGGAATGGACTTAACAACACTTGTAGGAATTTGTAACTTTCCACAGAGCTCAGTCACTGAAACAATATAAGTGGTTAGAAAAGCTGTTTAAAAAACTTGGCAATTTCAGTCTTATCAAAGATAATATTGATTAATATTAATTTGAGGGCATTTTATGATGATGTAACTTATTATGTTCATTTAATTTTTCTGCTAGCTAAGAGAAAATGATGTTTTCTTACTCTATTTTGCATTACTTTAATATATATTGAGGCTATTAAACACTACTACCAAGACAGTGGAAAGATTTTGTTAATTAAAAGTTATTCAGGCTTATCTTCAAAAAGGTGAAGAATTTTAAAAATTGAATTTTAAAGAAGGAAGCTATAGAACATTTTATATAGAATAATGTAAAAACAAAAACAAAAGCAAAACCAAAAAACCTTCAGCATATTTGAAACCATCCTGTAAAGTACCAAAATATTTGGGGTTTTGTTTGTTTCTTTAGGATAATATTAATACTTTCAAATATTCTTTCAGTGTTGCTGAAAGCTAATGAGCTACTGAGGCCCAAAGCATCTTACCACTCAAGTAAAAAAGAGTATCTTTTTGCTAATTTTGAAATTAAATATGTGAGATATTAGACCCATTTATCCTAGCTTCACTGTATAGCAACTGGTGTTCAGAGATAGATCTTAAAATTGTGGGAGAAATTGTATATACTGAGAGAATAACAGCATGTGAGCTAAAGATATAAAATAATAAGATTAGTTTGTGTCCACCAATGTGACAATATATTTTTATAAGAACACCTCAATTAGGAAATGCAATTTGGTTGGGTTTATGGACTTCTTGACAGAATATGGCTGTCCTACCTGAAAGATGCAATTGGTTTTGTTACTCTCTGTTTCATGTCTGACATAATTTTCAAGCAGAAGAGGAATAGGGATAAAACATATGAAGCATTCTTACATTAAAAGACACATTTAGAGACACATTTTTCAGGTCTTAACACTGTACAACTAAAATGTGTAGTCCCCATAACAATAATGAAGACCTATATGCATTAACTCATAAAATTAACTTCAGCATTGAAGCGTTTCACATATATTTGTATGTATCTGTGTGTAGTATATGATTTTATATATACATTAATTTATGTATACATTGTAGTAACACTCAGAAAAATCAGAAAATTGTACCCTCTAATGGAATTATTCTGATGACAGGCATTGAAATACATATTCTTACTTGTAGTCACTCCACAAACAAAAAAAGATGCAGAAAGCATATTCTGTAATTTCATATAACAATATCACAAGAAGCAATCACCTTTTATGTATCTGCTGCTGAAGATGGAATAGATTAGTGAGACACCATCAAAACAATGATGCTTTCAGAAGAGGCTCTTCTACTAAATATCACTGAGAATCTTCTGGAATTCTGTTGCATAGGGAAAAAGTACATTGCCTGAGGTTGGTGGGATTTCAAAATGGTGTGCATTTCACTGTATTTAGAAAAAATGTAATACGATATAAAATACTTATTTATATGTATATTACAAATCTGTCTTGTGTTATTCATTCCCAGCTCTGTTACCTGTAGAAACTGTCCCTTACATTTATTTAAAACTGAAGGACACAATCATTAACAAAAATAGTCTGTAGTCATAATGCAACTCAAAACTGATTTGTGCGCAAGAGAGCTGTTATTTTCTCAGAAGTACATTCTTAAGTAAAAAGGTGTTGGAAATAAAAGGCAAACTGCACCTTGAAGTGAAAGAACAGGAGCAGATGTCCTTTAGCTGTGTGTTTTATTGATTTATAAACACTCAGTCAGGCTACCTCATCTCTGCAGAGTAATTTAGATATGGGAAAATATCTGTGAAATATATTGATTGCATTATTGATTGAAAAGCCAATTGCTGTTGCACTCCTGTTTTACCATTTAAGTCCTGACACATTTTGACATATGAGCCAGCTGCGACTACTGCCTCGATACTGCAATGAGATAATGTGAAAGCTGTCATAACCACTTCTGTGTCAGCCACAAGAATTTACAGTGTACTAGTGCTGCTATTTAGCTTGTTTCTTAACCACCTGAATAATTAGGGTTTGTTAAAGCTTTTGCTGCTGCGCATTTGGTTTATATATGTGCTGGTTTTATGTTTCCTTTCTCCTTGAATTGATACATCATGAACAAAAGAAATGGAGAAGCCAGGCTGTTATTATTCAAAGCTTATACACGTGGGGATGATTGTTTCTGCTCAAATATTTTTCTCCTCTCCATGAGGAATTTGGATTTTAGAACATTTCGCAGGGGAATTCTCACTTGTTTCCAGATCAGTTTACACTCAGAAGCAATAAATCAAGGGAGGACAGGAAAAAATCGTCTACAGCCTATTAACAATTCTGTCATTTATTTTGAAATTTGAAACCATAGAAAATAAAATGAAAGCAAAAACATAAAGCAACTTATCCAGTATTTTTCATGTTACAAAAGTACTTTTATATTTATTTATCTCTCTATTATTGAAATTAAAATAGATTAACTTACTAAAAAGATTTTTTTTTGAGCCCTGACATGTAATAGTAAATAAAAGCCTCCTCATAAAATGCATCCCTGGAAAACAAAAGAAAAATTTCTTCCATGAGCTTCACATTTTAGCATGGCATAGAGTGAACTATACAGTTTCATCACCTTTATTCCTACATACTAGTGAAATGATAAGGAATCTTCATGGCAACTTTAGTTCATTTTGTTGACAATGTAGTAAATACAGAGTTTTCTCTTTTCCTAAAGAGGCCAATTATATAGTTCATTTTTGCCATTTCTTGTTCATTTTCAGCTGCTTATTTCATGACCCTTGAACCAGATCCAAACCTTCAACTGCAATCCATGTGGGACTTCTGTGCCCTGAGAGAACAGCATTGATATAAATGGTTTCTGTACATGTTCTAGGTTGTATCTGGATGGATCTCACAACAGAACTGGATTCTAGCTTGACTATTTTTCATCATAAAACTTGCATTTCTCCTCAGAGTACCAAATGAACTATAAGCAACCTCTAGACCTCCACTCTTCTTTTTATTTGAAGTGCCTTTTTTTAATCTGAAAATGAGGTATGGCCAAGGTGCTATTCCTTGCTTTCTCGTCTCCAAATGCAATGTGCAAGACACACTACATTTGCTTATGCCATCCAAATAATCAGATGAAAATTAGTTACAGTACCAGAATTGCATTGATTAGTTAGCAGATGGAAATGGCACATATGATGAGTCTGCAAAGCAAGTTTCTTGTGCTTTCCCTAGAAATTAGTGCTGGTCATTGGATTGTGTGATAGGTGTCCATGTATTTCATGCAGAGTCCATGCATGGGACAATTCATTAAGAAAGCAATGAAAACTTAAACATTACTCAGAAGAAGTGTTTGAATTTTTCCTGGGTGAAATAGTAATAATTAAAGGGTTGAAATAAATTAGAATTATAGAATAAAGAAGCAACACAAATATTTTCAGTTATTGCAATTTGACATTATTATTCACAATATAATTTCAGCTTAGAAATATATCTTGCTTGAACTTAGGAAAACTACAAAATATTTTTTGCATTATCTTTCTTTGCTTTTTAATAATAATTAAATCTGTGACTCCGTAGAAAGGAAGAATTATGAATATTCACTGTTTTTGACTTTTTATTTTAGGCATTTGAGGTTTGGTATTGTTTTGTCAAGTAGTAGGTTCACACCAGCCAGCAGGCAGACACCCACCCTGATATTTACTCACTCCCCTGTGATCTGGGATGGGAAAAAAATAGAAGATAGGCCAGAACACTCACTTGTGGAGCAAGATAACAACTATTTAATAAGGAAAGTAAAAGCTGCATGCACAAGCAAAGGAAAAGATTAATTCATTCCCTACATTCTATCAGCAGGCAAATGCCCAGCCACTTCCTGGGCTTCAATATATGTGACAGTAGCTTGGGAAAAGAGATAGCATAAACATGAATGTTCCCCCTTTTCTTCCTTTCTTTGTGATTTTATTGCTGAGCATGATATCATATGGTATGAAATATCTCTGGGTCAGCTGTCCCACCTGTGTCTTCTTGCCCACACCCAGCCTACTCACTTGGAATGGATTTGGGGCTAAAGAGAAGGTTTCTGGTGCTGTGCAAGTACTGCTAAGCAACACATAGAACATTGGGGTGTTATCATCACTATTTTAGCCACAAATGCAAATCACATTACAATCCCAGCTGCTGTGAAGAATGTTAGCTCCATTCCAGCCACTGTACATGCAATAAGATTCTTCCTCATGAGCCTCCTAATAAGACATACTAGGGTTTCCCTTCTAGTGTAATAATGTAAAGGGAAGCAGGATACAGCATATTTAAGATTAATTTCTGAGATCACTGTCATTTAGCTGTCAAATATAACAAAGGAAGCCTTGGAGGAAATTTTACTGAAAGCAGTTATAACATGATGAAGCCATGGTGCTGTAGGAGTTCTTCGGAGTTGATCAGATACCAAAACCCCAAATGATGCCAGAACAGAGAAAGGGGGAAGTAATTGCAAATGGTACCGGTTGGTATGGATCAAAAAAGGTACTACTGCATGTCATTTCAACTTTCTGCTTAAAAGGCCTTTCTGAGAGCATGCTGGTGCTTTAAGAAGCATTATTTCTTTTTTCCCATTATTAATACGGGAATTTCTTCATGAAAGGCACCTCCTGAAAGCAAATGGGATCTTATGTGTACTGTCTTCTTTCTCAATGTTAATTTTCCACCTTCTATTTCTCCATTTAGCAATATAAACAGTCCAGTATAGCTCTTTTCCTTCATTAGGCACCTATTTTGTGTTGCAGGAGTTTAGACCCACATATCTGCAATTGCTAGATCCCCTTGTCATTGGGAACTGGATGTAGAACACTGAGAATAAGAATGATCTTGTGAGAAGCTGAGTTTCTGGATGAACAAGAAGTCAACGGTATTTTGGAGGTGTAAAGCACACTGCTTCTTGGGGTGACACAAACTACACAATATTTCTTGCTGAAGGCTTCACCTAGGGGCACAATCAAGTTCTGAGGAACTTAATGAAGAATCATATTGTGGTCTAATTCCCACCTTCTTTACAGCTTTCAATGGGAGATATACTAGAAAAAAAAATAAAAAGATAGTCTTCTAAATAAAAATCATTTATTTGAGTAACAGTGAATATATGTTACTTTTTTCCACTGTTGAATTATTTGCTGAGTGATAACAAATAGATGACATTTGTTTGAAATATATACATTTTTTAAAACATGGAATGCTTTAAAAATGCTTATTTTTTTATGCAAGAAAAATTTCATACTACTTGCAGGTGATCTAAGGGGGCAGAAGCAGCATGTGTAGGAAGGAATACATGCATTTACAGCAAAATAGTAAATAATATAGAGTACTAAAATAATTGAGAATATGTATGCAGAAATAATACTGACAGGAAATACCAATTTAATCAGGAATATTAATGAATAGTACTGTATGATGAAATACTGCTTCCAGCATGTCTTTTGAGGTTTGTATTCAGAGTAATACAGGTGCATAGGCTTGCATAAATATGGGACCATCCTGAAAGTATACTAATGCATTTCAATTCTGGTAAAGGACAAGATTTTCTCATAGGCAACAAGAAATTGTTGCATTCTTCCTTTTCACCAACTGCATCTCTTGCTATGTGTGTGTTTTTTCAAATACAAAGCAGTTCCCTTTTTGCTATAGCAGAACAATTTCATGAGGGAAAGAACACAATGATATCCCTCACCAAAGAATAACCGTGCTGCTTGGAAAACTAGTAATAGCTGAAGGACATGGAAGACCACAGACAGGAAGAAAATTTGTTGCAAAAGTTGCAGTCTTTCAATTTCTTCTTCTCATGTTGGAACTGGAAAACATCCATTCTTTATAAATGTTTTTCAAAAGTCATTACAAAGAACATCAACTATTAGAACCGAAATAGTCTGTGCAGAAAAGTGATGGAGGCCCAAAATCCTCAACTGTTTAAAATCAGATTGATGAAGAACACTCAAAGCTAAAACAGGAAAATAAAATTTTCTGTCTGGTCTGTATGGTCTAGACCTTTTATTGTATCAAATTTCTTTAGTGTTAATGTTAAAAGAAAACTCATTTATTTTGATTTTATAGGAGGTGACAAACTACTAGATGTAGCACTGTTTTTATGGGAAGAGTTTATTTTCTTTTGCTTTCTACAAATAAATATTTCACACAATCACTTCATAAATATCAGTATACCTGCTGTTTTTTCACTCACATTTATATCTTTCTCATTATTATGGTATTTTTCTGGTCATATTGAATTTTGGACTGAAAACAGTAGAAGCATTTTTATATACCTTCACTGAGCCTTGAAGCTGGAGTCACACTGAGCTTTGCATTCTGACTTTATTAGGAAACCTAAATTTTTAGAAGTTGTGTATACAAGGTCTCTTCTTTTGGAGTGGCACTACCTGACAAAAGATAAGTAAACCAAAGACAATACAGAATTATAAAGCTGAATTTTCAAAAGAGGGTTTTCCTTCAGAAGTATTGGAGTTTGTTGAGCAATAAATTAAGAGTACTTTTGGTGAAAGTTTGACTGCATTTAAAAATACCTTCACCTATGTGGATTTTTAAGTAAATGTTTTAAAAAAGCAACCCCCTTGAACACTTTAAAGTAGAGTATAGGGTGCTCTCCACCACTGATGCCCTTTAAAACAGATATGTATTTGAGGAAGGGTGGATATGTCTCTGAAAGTGACTTGTTTTGTTCTTCAAAAAGACATTTCCTAGCTGAGCAACAGGGTTATGAAATTGAGCTATCAATCCTGTATGGGACTTTCATGATCTGAAGAAGGCAGAAGGTTGGTGTGAGTGGCCATGAGAAGTCTATTTACTAATTTATATTCTTTGACAAAGCGATTATGCACATTAGATATAGAAAACAGTCAAAAATTGTCACTGACTTCTTACTTGGCCACACTTTAGTATCTTGCAGAAATGTCCAACAACTTTCCTGAAAGCCAGAAGACATACATTTTTTAATTCACAGCATTTTATAAATTATTACCTGGATCAGACACATTTTAATGCACAAGGAAGTATTACCTTTATCTAAAAGTGCCTGATGTGTAAGAATACTTACACTAAGAGACCATTCTTGATTATATCAACGATGTAATATCTTCCCATATCCTTTAAATACTGTCAACCTCCATAAGTTTTTATGTAAAGCACAGTACAACTCTACTTCACCCTACGGAAATGGTAAGTATATGCACTTCCACAAAAAAAAATGTCAAAAGCAGTGTTTTCAAGCTCAAAATATAATATTTAGTAAAGCAATGTGATATTTTAAAAAAACTAAATTATTATTCCATATATAAGGCATTCCTTTCATCTGTTTCCTGTTGATTTTATATTTTTTTTCCCACTCAGACTGCATATTATCTATGGTTCAGTTGTCACCCTATATTTTCTGCCAGCCAAATCAATAATTGAGTACAGTACGTTTTCAATGCAAGGAATCTTATTCAGTAGTAGTGTTGCTTCCACACCAGTCCCCTGAGAACAGCAACATCCTTTGAGTGACATACCCAAAATTCACACCCAGTGGTCTGGGAGGTAATAAGAAACTTTAATTATATGATTCTCCTAATGTAGTACTAGAGACAATATCTAAATAAGGTTAAATAACTGGTAACTATTTAAATGTAGAAAATCTGGTGATGCGATTTTAATAAACATTATGAAATCTGTATTGCTTTTTATTTTTTTCCCAGCAGTTACATTTCTGTGAGTTAAATATATGCTCTAGAGGTTGTAAGGGAGGTTTGAATACCACACTGATGAAGGTAGTGAAGGTTGGGTGTTTAAGTTATGCTGAGTTCTGTGTTTACAGTGTAAACACTCCCATATTAATGGAATAATACAGATACAGAAAAAAATATACTTTAAAAAAAAACGCACTAAGAAACCCACTTTACATATGTGATTTTTTTTAACCCTTTAAGAGGATTCATTCCAAATCAGAAAATATCTGTGGTCAGTTGAAGACCACCAATAAAATACCAAGTTTTAAATTGTTTGTCAGGTAATAGACATATACTCAATGTGATTTTTGTTATGAAAATGCAATATTTATTAATTCGTTAGATATACTCATCTGGATATGAGAAAATTCATAAAAGAAAAAAAACTTATTCCAAAAGCTTTCTGCTACTTTGAAGGCTAACACTGTCAAGTTCTGCAATTGTTAAGTCATGAAAGCTTGTTTTCAACCAATTTACTCAAATAAAATTCAAAGATTGATTTACTAAGATTCACAGGTATTATTAATAGGAGCAAAAAACTGATAGGATTTTTTTCTCAAAAAAATATCCCATGGAGTTTTTATAAATATGTATTATTGAAATACATTTGGAGCTCACACTCCTATTTACAGTTATATGCAGGAAAATACATGTCCATATGAATTTAAGTACAGCATTTGCATTATATAATATCATTCCCCGTTTGCTTAAACTCAGCAAATAGTATCTAGGTTACAATGAAAGCAGTAGGAACAGTACTACAGAAATTGCAAGAAAGAGTTTTTCTGAAGTCTTTCCAACTGAGTTTTATTCTCCTGTGGCAGTCAGTGTAATGGCCTTTGTTGGCTTGCCTTCCTTTTACAGAATGTAATATTTTAATGTTGGGTTGATGAAAATTTTAAAAGGCTTTGTGTTTGTCAAAATTTAATTAAAAGAAACAGAAGAAATATAACCAAAAGACATCAATAATTTGAACTATTTATAAAACAGATCTTGAGCTAAAAAAAATAAATTATAAAGTCTTTTATAATTTAAATTCTTCATTTGGAAGAAGGATTAGCATTTTGTTTCACCATTTCCTAATATGGAACCAAAAGCAGAATAACCAAAATATCTTGGCATTATGATTCTCACCTACATTTTTGTAGCTGAAATAATCCTTTTAGGCAGTCTTTTGCTTCTTTTCCATTTTTTTTCCCCAATAAAGTTAATTTTCCTAAGCCTTTTTTTCACATAACTCATTTCAAATCAAGATGTTTTCTTCTGCTTATCCCCCTGCAGACCTTATTATATCATAAATTTTTCTTTCTTAAATTTGGCTCCAAGGTGGTGCATCCTTCAAATGTCACCTAAATTTGTGAGGAATTAATGTTTAGCACAATGCCTGTAATAGACGTTCAGTCAATTCTCTTTCATGCTGTTCCTGAATTTTGGAAGAAGATTTGTGGCGAGACATTGGAACAGTTTGCCCAGAGAAGCTGTGGATACCCTCTCCCTGGAAGTGTTCAAGGCCAGGTTGGATGGGGCTGTGAGCAACCTGATCTAGTGAGAGGTCTCCTTGCCTGTACAAGGGGATTGGAACTAGGTGACTTCGAGTTCCCTTCCAACAGAAACCACACTACACTTCTATGATTCTATGAATATTTCAAAAATCTTCATTCTCTTTTTTTTTTTTTTTTTTTTTTTTTTTTTTTTTTTGCCAGATTCCTATTGCCCAGAGTCCCTGTTGGATCTGAGCTAGTACCCTCATATTTGTTTTAATCAATCCCCAAGCAGAAAGTCTTACCAAGTCATCCTTTTCTTCATTGGCTACCCTCCCGTTCCAATGTTGGGTTTGCTAATATCTGCTTATTTATTCTGTTTGGTCTTTGAATATGTAATACAGGGGAGAAATTTTAAAGCTATTAGTCATCTCCATGTATTTAAATTACTTAGCAGTGCTACTCACATATACATATGGATCTATTAAAAAATACAATCATAGGTTTTGTTCATAAAAACAGATTTGTTCCAGAGGAGACTGTAAATTCACAGCACACAAAGTATTCAGCAGTAACTTTCACAGTACTTTTGATCATGAAAGTAAATAAACATCTCCCATAAAGTCAATCACAGCTCATGGCAGGTGTACTCAAACAAGGAGCAAGCATCAAATACCCAGTTCCCTTCAAGTTCACATCCAGCAATGACCTGTAAAATGTTGAAAATCAATAGAGAAGAATTGGACTTGATTCAGTTTTTGTGGAAATATTATGAAGAAGCAACTAGAATAACTTTGGACAACGAGATTGTAAATGCTTGAACTTTTCATTTGAAAACACATTTCTCAAAGAATAGTAGGATTTGAAAGTGAAACAGGCTTGACCAACTTCCACAGATCGTTTTTTTAATGACAATGACAGGAAATTTAACTATGGAATTCAATGTCTCCTAAAGGAAATTAATTGCTGAACATTGCATGCAACCATTATGCAACCATTACAGAAAGTAGCTTAGTGGTAATTGAGAAATTTCGTTTCTTAAATGGAAATGCAGAAATCTGTGTATTTAAGTTCAATGACATTTTATTAAAAACATGGGTGAATATGTTTCTTATTTTCAAAACCATTTTCCTCCTTGTTTTTATCTTTTCCTTTTCATTTGAAAAGTACGATGATTGACCTTTAGTGCTATCTTTTAAGGTAATCTTTGTTCAGTTTATGAGGTACACTTCATAAACTTCACATAAACATTATGTAAGGAAGCTTAATGAAGAGGGAGGGAATATAAGGAGGAATAATATGCACTTTAATAAATCATGCATCCTTGTGCTCTTTAAATGTTTCTTCAAGGTTGATTGAAACTTTAACCTCAGTCTCAATAAAGAAGAAAAGCTTCAAATTTGCCAGACCTTGAATTTTTACAACAGTACGTTGAATTATGCAGTGATCAGTCAATTATTCATCTCTCCCAGATCGAGATGGCTGTGCTTTGAAAAGCATGCAAAAATGGAGCTACAGAACGTGATGCTGTGTCAACACATTTCACTCAGGTTTGCTTACAAGACAAATTTTTGTTTCAACATTGATTCCAGTTTTCTTGATGTTTGCTTCTAATAAGGTACCTGTTACAAATCAATTCTGGTTTGCATGCTTTAGTTTTTGATTCAGGATGATGCACTGCTGAAATGACATTACTCTGTTTTTCATAGATTTCTACAACTACTTCAGAAATAGAGAACCATGTATTGACGGAAGATTAGCACAGACCTCTTTGGAACAGAGTTGTTTACAGCTTCTGGAAAAAGCAACTTACCAACAACTTTCTTAAAAACAGAGAACAGAATATGAAAGAAACAAAGGAAGCCAACTGTAAACAAACTTCAGTTGTCAGTCTACAGAGAGAGAGGTAGATGAGTTTAAGAAATACAAAATAAAATGAAAAGTGGAGAAAAAAGAAAAAACATGAACAAAACCCAGCAAGAACTGCTTTCATTTGCAAAGTGAATGCTAAGAGTTCCTAAGAGTAGTGCCAGTTTTTGCAGCTCTGAAGCTGTCCATATAGGTTAGAAAACAACCAGACTTAACAGAGAGTAGCTGATGAAATTATTTATGTGCATAAGAGTATGGGGTCTTTTCTTTCTTCAGTATTAATGCAACTAAATTCTCTATTAGCACATCATATTTGAAATTTACCACATTGACTGAAATGAATTATTTGTGCCAGTATTTCTAGTCCAAAAGGGATATTCAGACTTTTGAAGAGAGGGATAAATGTTTGCTAGCTTTTTTGCTTGCTTTAGGCTTAGTTACTAAAAAAATAATTATAATTCAGCTATATCAGAACAAGAAAAATTTATCTCTGAAATTAGAAGGTAGAAGGGAGTTGTCTGCAGTGAAGGGGTATGAATCAGTAGACATGGCTTGTGTTACTGACTGAATCCTCTGAGATTTTGACCTTCTCTAGCACTGAAAAGAAAATAGCTTATTTTGCTTTATGCATAGAAGTGAACAAGTACCTTGAGATGAATGTACATAGCCTTGAACTGCAAGACCAGATGTTACACTTAGCATTACATCCAAGATCTTCAGGGTGCTGCTGGGGTTGGGATCTGGGTTTACATCACCTGTTAAAAATGCACACATAAGGATGAGACAAATTATGCCCTGAGAGAGTCGTTTTTCCTTACTGATTACTTTACTTGTTGATGTCACATATTGCGTATATCAAAAATTTGATCAGATCAATCCCATGCAAAAAGGTTTGGCGTGAAACAGGGAACTTTAATTATATTTACTACTTGTAGTTTTGCTTCTATGTGACTACTAAGGACCATGGAGCTAGGGAAAAAAAAAGGAAAGAAGGCCATCACTGGAAACCTGAAGAAAATATTAGTTGAAATGAGGAGTTCCTACAGGCTACACTGTGAATATGGGCAGGCATTTCTGAAAATCTGAGAGGACTTGGCAATATCTGAGAGTATCTGCAACTTCCTCAGCAATACTAATTTGGGCCAAAAGCCTCCTAACTATTCCTTGAATATTCCTAGCTAGTTCTTTTGAATGAGCTACCCAGAAAGGAAAATTTAAAAAAAACACAAACAACAAATGAACAATCATACAAACAAAAACAACCTACAAAACACCAGACTTCAACATCTCAAGGTGGAAGAACCAGGTTGAATTTAAGCTTTGATCTTGCAAAAAATAATTGCATGAAAGAAGAGAAAACTAAAAGCATGAAAGGAGGGAATGTGACTATTTCCACTGAAGTCAGTAGTAAGAATTATGCATACAAGTTAAAAAAAGAACATAAATGTCAATCATTGGGTTATGTACATCTTCATCGATCTGTGCACATCCCTTGAGGTTCTGTCCTTAAAAATTCATAGGTCTGGGGCCTTGGATCATAAACTTTATCTAGTAATCATAACTTTTTTTAAATCATGTTGACACAGTTTGCAACATTGAAACAACAGGTACATGACATATAACAATAATTAAAAATCTAAACATTGTTTATTCTTTTAAATTCTTATTGTTTGTGTTTTTTTCATATTTCCTTGGAAAAAAATGTAAGCTGACATGATTTTGGAACAAGTCTTCTTCACTGTTCAAAAAAGCCAGCTATGCCAGGTCTATGTTTTTAGAGTATATAGGCTACTATGAAAGAAAGCTTCAGCTTTATATGTCCTGCCTGTATGTCAAAGTCATATTAAGGCATGAAGCACTGGACTTCTTGCTCTGTGACCTACGGCTTCAGTTTATGTCACTACTTAACCCATCTAGCAGGACTGGGTTTCTTTTTTGGGTCACATCAAGTGTACCATTTCAGTATTTTAACAGGTCCTTGTGCTGTCTAATGGACTAAGAGAACTATCATCATTGTTAGGTGCACAGGAGAGTAAGCATCATGATACACGCTGTTAGTCTGATACCCTCTCTGATGACAGTTTATGGTTCACCAGCTTGGTTAAACAGCACATCAGCAGCAGTGATGGGTGATCAATCTCATTCCCTATAGAATTGCTCCCAAAAGTGCCATTATTGAGAAATAAATCCAGGAAATGCCATCAGAAGGAATCACCAGACCTTTTGTTTAAGCTCAGAGCTATAAAAAAAGATTCTGAAATTGGTTTTTAGTTATTCTGTTTATGTATGACAATTATAGAAAAATGGTACTTTATAACTTCATAGTGTAACTATTTTGTCAACATACCAAGAAGCATGGTACAAGTACTTCATATAAAGTTATCATAGGTTTCAAGAAAAACTTTTTTTTTTTTTTCAACTGATGGAAAGGGAATTATGATCTTCACTTTTTATTTAGTGGCACAGCACCTGATTATTCAGTTGTTTACCATTTTGAAAAGTGCCTTACCCCATGTAACTGACATGACTTGGGCTAGCTAGAAAAACAACGTAAATCAGGGGGAAAAAACTTGTCAGGAGTAATGCCAGACATGAAAAAAAAAAAAAAAAAAAAAAAAAAAAAAAGAAAGGGAGAAAAGTGGCTGGAGAGCAGCCCTGTAAAAAGGGATCTCAGGGTTGACAGCATGCTCTACAGGAACCAGCAGTGTGCCCTGGCAGCTAGCAGGGCAAAACCCATCTTGGTGTGCACTAAACACAGCATAACCAGGTGGTCAAAAGGTGTGATTATCCTGCTGTCTTCAGCATTGGTGCAGCCTCACCTTGAGCACTGTGGGCAGTTCTGGGCCCCACAATTTGAGAAGGATGTTCAGGTACTCAAATGCAGCCAGAGGCAGGCAACAAAGAGGGAAGGCATGGCCTGTGAGGAGCATGCGAGGGCTTTGGGCTAATCTAGTTTAGAGAAAAGGAGGCTTTAACCGGACAGTCATTAAAGTTAAGAACTTAAAATATTATTCAAATCAATAATGTCTTAATATTAAATTTTTTACTTATTATTATACTTTTCAGAAAATTATTTAGACCATTGTTTCATTGAAAACTAAGGGGAAGATCCCTATGAAGTTTTCTGTTAGTTTGTGTGTTGTTCCTATGAGTAGTGCACTCTGTATGTTTTCAAATGCACATTGAACATCCAGGCAGTAGCCAGAACTCCTTATATTCTGTCACAATTCATGGAAGTCTATATTGCCACTCAGTGTTTACCACTACATGGTATTACATGAAAAATGTTGTCCTTTTAGAGCACACTGGTTAAATTTGAAGGTCTTGCAATATTCCTAGCAAGAACCAGTCATCAAGCCATTTTAAGCTTTCCAAGGCTTTAAAAGTGTATTTACAGTTCATATAGAGGCATGTCATAGGGTCTGTGGTGGAGCAATCATGCAGAAAGATGCTCAGAGGAATGACAGGATATTAGCATATAGCAACAGAACACTGCACATGTCAGAGAGGAACTTTTCTAGCTTTAAAAATGGACTGTCTGGAGGTATTTTCTGTTTCGAGCACAATGTGGATGAAATATATTTGCAAGATCTCCCCCCGTAGTGGACACTCAAGGACTTAAAAGTCGGCACTATTCCAAGAGAGTTTGTGATTTTACTGAAATTTTCATAGCTGACAGGAAGGAAGAAGTGTAATTCGGAGGCAAGTATTAATTGCCGAGGAGCTAACCTCTCCAAATACTATAGCTTTAAATGTGTTATCTAACAGAGCAATCAATATCCATTCATTTGAAAGGATAATAAGAAACCGAAGGCGCAAGCTTTAAGTAAGGTTGGATTTTTTTCAACTTGCACAAAAGAAGCCTTACAATAACACTGAGTGTTCAGGATAGGAAACTACTCAGATCATAACTAATGATACAAGTCTATACCTTGATCATTTGGAAATTATGAGTATGAGGACTTCTATATTAAAATACTGCATACAACAGTTTTACATTTTAAAGGTATTCTTAGGAGTCATATGTTCTCCTTGATATTATTTTCTTTCTACTTGAATCACAGATGAAGCAACCACCAGTGAAACAAATGTTTTTTGTCAAAGAAGGACAAAAGTTTCTATCCTAAAACTCCAGATTCCTGTTAAACAAAGTTTCTATAAAGTATCTACTGTGCTCAATATACTTTTCATCATGTGCCAACACTTCACAGAGTCTTCTAGAGAAACAAAGTTACTGTGTATATATATATATATATATATATATATATATATATATATATATATTCCATTGCCTAGAAATTGCAGTTATAGGGAAATGTTTTAATGGAAGTCACTGATGCAAAGAGACATAAAATTTATCGATGTTTTGCACAACAACAGATACAGAGATTTTGGTTTTTTCTTCAACATCTTAATCTATCTTATTTTGAATTTTAGAGTAAACTGGTGGTAAATATTGCAACAAATTAATATGGATATAGATAACTTTATTTATTTCCAGACCATCACCATTACTATTATTATTGTTGTAACATTTTAAGTCATCAAATATTAGGTCTTTAGATCAAACAGATTAAGGCCTATGTTTTTACTGCACAAATTTAAAAGTTAAGAAAAGACCTGAAATAAAATTACAATGAAGTACTGAGAATTTTCCACCTTAACAAAATATGCCAGTACATTCTAATGATTTCCTAGGCTATTAGACTACTTCATTAATAAATAATTAGAAAATAAATAATATTATGTTCTTCCATCATCAGAAAGTGATGGTCATGTATGTAGATATACCCAAACTTTTTGAATAAGGCGGCCATGATCCAATTTTGTCAGAACAGAACAGGATTATCTTTCTTGTAACAATATAAAGAAATGCACACATGGACATTGGAATTATATTTTCCCACAAACCTTTGGATTTTTAAATTTTTTTTATTCTTAGACACAGTTACCAATTCCTGTTCAACATCACAGCACTTGGGAAATACAATGAAACCCTCTACAAAAGGCGATTTTGTATCAAATGGGTTGTTCATCTCAAACCATTCATATAACTATAAAATTAAAATCCCTAACATCCAACATGAAGGAGATTACATTTTTTGTTGACACTTAAAAGTTATTCAGTTATAATATAAATATACTCTCATCAGTGTTGATCAGAGAGAAATGGAGAAAAATTTAAACAGACTGATTTTATGACAATATGGAGTATTTTTCCCTGAAGACAACACCTCGTGATTTAAAAGAAACTGTTGTTTCTGAGCCTGGTCCTGTTCAGAAAAGTAAGAAGATTATAAAGATCATCTCTCAGATCTACAAACATTTTAGGGCAACTTCAGTAAGAAATTACAGGATAGAAACTAATATGATCACAAACAGATAGAAGTGATTTTAAAATGTTCATGAGCTGGTGAAAAAACACCTTCCCACTCAGACACAGATGCAACAGAGAACATTACTGCAAAATTAGTGCAAGTCTTCACTGGACCATTCAGTGTCACCAAGTATTCATCAGATGTGAATTACACTCTGAACAAATTGCCTGAAGGAACAGATACAGGGATTTTCATGTTCTAAACGTGCTTCCCTATTAGTATCAAAACAGTCCATCGGAGGATATCTCAACCCCTGAAGACATGCAATGAACAAAAATGCTACAATCCTCAACCATTATTCCAAAATACAGTCTTTAAAAATGAAAGATAATATACAGTAAGCTTGACTCCCTATTCCCTTACACTCCATTATAATCACCCTTATGATGAGCCACACCTCATTACAATAACAGCCAAATTGCTTGGCTCCCAGGGGCAGACTAACAGTCAGGGTGGATTGTACTTATACTCAAAATAACCAAGAATAATCAAGATAAGTCTCTGAGTTTGACAATGTATGACCACTTTTGCATAACTAATGCTGTTCTGACAGGAAAAACTCTACAGATTAAGCAAAAAGAATTAATCTGCTTAATATTGATTGGATGCACAACAGTGAGTGTCAGCATATTTATTACAGCTATAATAATATCTATTTTCTACACAAAAAAGTTCTTTTTTTTTTTATGTATCCAATTGTAACTTAAAACCCTGTATAGCATCTGTGTAAATCTTATATATTTATGCACCGAAAAGATTAGGCACAGTACCATTTTTTTTTAATTTTAATTGGGGTCAATGACAGCTATTGCTTATTAATTAAAGGAACAAATCATGAAGGGTGCTTGCTGATAGTGAACTCGGTGAAGAGTTGTCAGTTTACACCTAGTGAATATCTGCTCTGTGGCATTTTGTATCTTCAAAGTAATAGTAATTACATTCAAGATGTTTGCAATGAAACCCAAAACTATGGGAAATGATCATGGTATTGTCTTTCATTGAGAAAGCCCAACATAAGTGAGGTTCATCAAAAGGTCTTATAAGGTTCATGAACTTAAGACTGGCTTTGAATTAACATTGTGGCTGGTAGTTTTGTTTTGAAGTCGTACAAAATTTCCTTAGTTCATATGACAAACTATAGGAAACACTGAAGGTTCATCTCAGCACTTTGATGGGGAACTTATGTTACCTGAGACACCTCACTTGGAGAAGGATTTCACTGAAGATAATTCTGAGAAGATGAGAAATAAATACATAAGCACTTATAATAAGAAAAAAATATTAATAATAATAATAACAAAAATACAGAAAGTTATGCATTACACATGTTTATTTGCATTACATTGCCATCAAATTGTGATCGAATTTTCACTAGGCAACACCTAAAAATTAATGATTAAAAGGGTTCAAGTAATCCATATTAACCAAGATTTTATTTCATATTTTCTCTTTTTTTTTCTCCCCCTAGCCCTATATCCTTCCGAAAAGGCACAATCTATGTGGAAAACTCATGGTTTCAGTCAAACATTTGTACAGAATTTTGCTCCTACTGCTCTCCAATGAAAAGTGAAGAGCTGCAATTTGTGCCTGTAAAACTATTTGCTTCTATTTAAACAAATAACCCTATAAATCTACTTTAATTCATATTTATCCGTAACACAGAATGAGAAGTGAAATAAGGAAAGCAAGGAAAATTCCAAGCAAAGAAAAAGTTAAACACAAACTCGAATTTAAAGAAAGACATGTATAGGGCAACCCTACAAAACATGACAAGGAGTTAAATCAATACAAGAACAAATATGGTCTTTATTCTAACTAATTGTACTTTTATATGATGTTTGGCATATATGAGTATAGTTATTTACAAATAGTTGAAAAACACCTACCATATTGATTCAGAGCAGTGATTGATTGACATGGTTTGAGTATAGAGTAATTACTGTATCCATGAAATGATTTAAAATGTAGTGAAAGAAAATTAATCTTGTATGTGGGATATATGAGTCTTGTAAGTAACCACCTTAATGCCAAAATATGCTTAGTGATCTGTGTCATAGCTGGTTTACTTGCTTTCTTCTAAGATGTATATGCACCATGACTATTTTCCATGGCAAATCTGCTCTGCACCCAAAATTAATAGGCACTTTGTTTATTTGTTTTGGGTTTTTAAGACAATTCTTGATTTCCCAGTGGTTTGAATTTTTTTTTAAGATCTGGGTTTGTTTTCTGAAGGATCAAGATAATCTAAAAATGGGATAAACTATGACTTTCCAAAGGCAGTTTTTACCAGACAAATGAATTGGGGTTTTTTTGTTTTGTTTTTTAATAATACAAGAAATGTATTATAGATGAAAACTATCCAGAGAAGAATGGTTTCCAAATGGTTTACATGAGATAAAGATCAGGGTATGGGAGAGACAAGATGAGTGCAGTGAAGAGTAAAAGACAAAGCTTCTCAGACTCCATATGTTACAGCTGTTCATAGAAGAATGATTTGGGAAGAGATCAGAATCCACAGGCAGTGGCCTAAGCTATGGTGTAGCACCCATTAGCATTACATGGCTCGAAAGAAACTTGACCCATAAATTATATTTCTTTCCTAGCCAAAGGCTTCTGGGTCCTCTGTGCATGCTTGAGTATGAAATTACTCCTTAGGTATTATAATGCAGAAGAAACAGAACACAAGAAGAAGAACAAAGAACAGAAACCTTTCTGTTTTCTTCCTCCCATCACAAAGGAAGTACAGCACAGTGTGGCTTTGCTTCCTAGTGTGACTTTGTTCCCTGGGCTCTGAAAGAAATAAGGATTATAGCTCTAAGTTTGCTGGATCAAGTTTTCGAATGGAAGTTGTCGGCATCACCTTCAGTGTTAGCTCGGAGTTTAAACAGGCTTGAGAAAAGCAAAGGGAGGTGGAGAGAGATTACTCTTGGCAAGATCAGTTTCACTCATTTTCACCACCAAAATCACTTTTCGCTTAGAAGCTAAAGCACGTGTTTATGTGCATGTGTATGTGTATGAGTGAGTCTTACAGCAGATGGAAAAGATAGAAGAGAAGTCAAAAGGTAAATCTCACTTCCTACTACACTCTTTTTTTAAACGTCTGCAATCTCACAATGCAATCAGCAGTATTCACACGTAGCTACATTCACACACAGAAGAGAGAGGTTTGAGGCCTGGGAATAAAGTCTTAAGGGAGATAGTGAAGGGGTAGTAAAAAAAACCCTTTGCCATCTCGTATTTTCACTTTGTTTGGGAGGGTGCATTAGGGATAGAAGTTATAGATAAAACTGATTGTAGAATTCATTCTGAAAGTTCTAGAGGCAACTGCAGAGGATTTTTCATACACGGGTATTCCATAATGTAATTTTCTAGATATCAATGACAGGAATTTTATATAATCTGAAACTCACAGCTTCCATCATTTCTTAAATATGAATTAAAAGATCTACCTTTACCCAATGCCAAGATCACAGCAAAGTGAAGAACTACAATCCACTACAATCCACTACTCAAAAAGAGGTGAGAAGACACAGTGTGATAAATGAACCCAGTATGTAAAAACAAAAACCCAGGAAAAAAAAACTTGAATTGTCATCTTTTCACTTTTAGACTCAAATGAAAAATAATTAAGTTAATGTGCTAATATACTCATTTGGGAAGCCCTTGGATGAACCCAGCCACACAGAGATTTATACATTCAGGGGTTACCATGCTTTTAAAGGGATTGTTCTAACGTGACCTTCACTTTCCTTCCTTTCACAGTCATTTAATAAACAGAGGTTTACTGCTTGTCATGCTGCCTAAAAATTAGTACAGGAGACTGAGTTAGTTTCTTTTTAAAATCACCTACAGAATAGGTCAGTAAATCCTTATTGAAGAATTTTATTAATAATGCTTTGAAAAAGAACCTTTCTAAGCTCTCATGTCCTTGACTAAACTGGCAAGAAATCGCACACTTCCAATTTCTTTGCAAACTGAACAAATTTAAAATGTTTGTGATGGGACAACCGGACAAATCCAACTCTCCTAAAGACATGATGCCATTTGAGAGTTATTTTCCTTAATGGTTCTTCTTGTTGCAGTGCCGTGAATTCTCAATATTATTTTCATTTACAATATGTCACCCTGAAGGAGCTAACATTTTAGGAGAAGACAGAAGAACAATTTCCTATCCCATCAGATGGATTCACTTCTAAACCATGAGCACCATGCATTCAGTAAACCAGGCTGGAGAAGTCAATGAGTAAAGTTGCTGCTCTTCTACTTTTTTTCTCTTCATCTTCTTAACTCTCCACCACCCTCAGTTATTTTAATGATTGCCTGAAGTGTTCATTCATGTCAAGGCATGTTATTTACTTCCCATTATGGACATGACATTACACGATTCCATTACAAATTGAGAGAAACATATTGCCTTCCAAAGTGTAAGTATTACCCCATTATCTATGAATAGAAATGAGTGCTGGCACTAGATGGCAACTGCTTACAACAGATACTCTAAATGTTATGGGCAAAGTTTCATTTTTGATAATGTACCAGAGAAAGATAAAATACATCAAAAATACTTTGCCGAATGAATTTATCATTTGTATTGTCAGCCCATCAAGTTTAGTCATATAACTCATGGACTGATTATGTGGAAAGTCAATGAATCATATAGCTAAATATTTTCTAGTGGCTTTATGAATGATAGAGTTAATCAATATTGTATCTGAACAGAGTTAATCTCTAAGTGTTATTGCTAATAACCAAACCTTCAGGACTTAAACATAAATAGGAACAAAATTAAGAGACTACACACTCATCATCTGGTTCTATGCATAAAACACTAGCTAAAAGAAAGGCTGATAATTATTTTTGATAGGAAGCATAAATAATAGATTTTAGTCTAGTGAAACAACTGTCAAAACCAGTTTTATGGGGAGTGGCACCATTAAAACGGTATCACAAGGAGCAGTAAATACCTAGTTTCAAGAATCTCTAAACTGGAAGACCTAAATGTAATGTAACCTACACTTTTCAGTACACTGAAACTCTGGTAGTGTCTATGATATATATAGATGGCATACAGAAGATAAGAAAAAAATTAAAGTTGGATAGATATACCCATCTGGTACATTTGAAATAGGAAATTTTGATTTTTTTTGTCATTGTTCCTTATGACCTACATAGAAATCCTTTCCATGAAGACCATGTAGTCCATCCAGTAGCCTTCTTCCTTATGTAGCTTCAAATGTGAAGGAACAATGAAGAAATAAGAAGTTCATGATTGCTATGAGATTCAATACCTCAGCTAAGTACTAAAGGGAGCAGTTCTTGGAAAGAAGTTGATGAAATCCACTACTTAGTTGTTTGCAACTAATTCGGATGCAACTAATTCAGCTGATGAAATTACTACCCTGTAACTATAGGGTATTTATTTTTTTGAAGACTGATTTACCAATGTTTCTTTTGAGGTGTGTATTTTGTCCATCGACTATAAATAAGTCTGTAATATGTAGCTGAAATCTAACTTTTAGCTATCCTAATTTAGGGATAATACATTTCACAGTCTGTCTCTAGAGCTGATCCATGCAAATTTTACTGAATTTTATTTAAGTTGTAACAAGCAATTATACAAACTACTGAGAATTAAATAAATTCAAAACACATCTCTCTGCATTGCTGGTCAAAATAACAACAAGCAAAGCCAATAACCTGCTGCCAAACACAAGTGAAATTCCAGAGCTTCTTTGATCCTGTATCTCAAAAAGTTTTTTTAAGACCTGCAAGTACTCAGTATTCAGGTCAGTTTAGATGTTACTGTGACTGGTGTATCAAAACCAACTCTTAATTAAATCCATCGAATGATCAAACAGAAGTCAAGAAGTAAAACAAGGAATAAGCAGAATAACCTCTGAAGACAAAATAAGCACAAAGAAATAATTATTCAGAAAGAGTTTCTTGCACAATTAACTGCACAAATAAATAATAAGAAAGAATAGTAGAATAGAGACTTATAAGCTTAAGTCCTCACTTTTCAGAAATGTATGCAGGCAAATCTGGCATGGTTCCAAATCTGAAAAATATTTATTATTTAGGTTTGTCTTCCTCTTTTATAATTAATTCACAATTAAACAAGATGTAATTATAATTCAGATACTGGCAAAATACATTCTATGGTGTTAAACACTGATAGATTTGTAAACAAAAGCAGCTGGACTGGAATATCTTCAAGGAAATATTTATATGCCAACAGTTTATCAAAATGAAAGTCTGCAGATAAATCTACACATGGGCATTATGTTAATGATGATAGCAACGATGATTCATATTCTTAGTTGTGCCTGCTTTGTACTGTTACAGCTGTAAAAGAATAAAACCTGGAAGGAAAAAGGATAACGAGACAGGCCTAGCATTTTACTCCCCTGCCTCCTTTCAAGGTTAGAGCATTTCTCCTGGAAATAATGATTAACAATAGGACCATTGGCCGAGATTCTTTCACCTCTAGAGGCCAGACTGGTGGAGGTATGCAACTGATGCAGGATGCAACTAAGCATTTCATAGGACTTAACAAAAGCACAAGCACCCCCTGAAATGTTAAATGGATATTCATGCAGTTTGAAAATCCCAGTATGTACCAGGCCACGTCTTTGATGAACTAAGTATGCATGTATTTATTAAATCTTCTTAGTATTTCAATGCCAGAAAATTTTAGTAACTGATTAAAAAATTCTACCTACTGCAATCCTACTCATTATTCTTAATTTCATGCTATTACTCAAGCCTTGGGATCAAAAGGGGATCACACCCTACAGAAAAAGTGCAAACATTTTCCAATCAGCAGTCATGTTATCTTTTTGGGAGTGACTGATATACAGCTATACTTCTCTACAGGGTGTCTCAAGAGTTCAAAACAGGACCCTCACTTTGACATATGTATTTGAATGCATACACACACAAAATAGAATGAATAAAAAAATAGAGATACCTGAAAAGAAATTGAAAGCCAGAGGATCCCATTCCTTACTGAAATATCTATTCACTCCTCACACAGGTCAAAATAATAGAATCACAGAGTGATTTGGGTTGGGAAAGATCTTAAAGATCTAGTTTCAGCTCCTCTGCATGGGTGGGAACATCTCCCAGTAGACCAGGTTGCTCAAAGCCCCATATAACCTGGCCTTGATCACTTCCAAGGCAGGGGCACTCACAACTTCCCTGGCAGCCTATACCATGGTCTCACCACCCTCATAGTGAAGAATTTCTTCCTAATGTCTGGCCTAAATGTCCTCTCTTCCAGCCTAAAACCATTACCCCTTGGTCTATCACTACATGCTCTGGTAAAAAGTCCGTCCCCAGCTTTCCACATACTTGAAGGCTACTATAAGGTCTCCCCAGAGCCTTGTTTTCTCCAGGCTGGACAACCCCAACTCTCTCAGCCTGTCTTCATAGGAGAGAATAGGAGAGAGAATATTTGTGAAAAATATTGAAACATGGTGAATTCAGAAGATGTCCACCTAGTAGAAAGAGAAAATCAGCCTCATTTGAGCCTGGTTAGCTGTAGTGAAAGTCACCCATTTCAAACACAGCCAGGTTAAGGTTAAATCTGTTCCTCTCCCTTATAAAGTATTCTTCACATGAGTATCTTCACATTGGGGCAGCTGGTGGAGTAGAATCTGGAAATATGAAAGTACAATTCACAATGGCAATAAATGCAGATGATCAATGGGGACAAATAAATTTAAATGTGACTTGGTGTTTAGGAGTGTTTTCTGGTATGGTGTGACTGAGAAGTTGTGGGAGGGTGTTATACTAAAGCACAAGGTATTTACTGCTAAATTAAATTTGATCCCTAAAGTTCCAGAATCCCATGTTCAAACAGTATAGAGGACTCTTTGCATTTGATACCTTTCATGCTCCAAAGTGAAGCTGGCTCTTCACAATTAATCTTCTCTCTCAGAATCATCTGCAGCAGAGCTATCAAGAGGAGGGTAGATTTAGATTGGAAGTTAGGAAGAAGTCCTTCACCATGGGGGTGGTGAGACACTGGAACAGGCTGCCCAAAGAGGTAGTGGAAGTTTTTAATGCTCTGAGCAACCTGATCTATTGGGAAGTGTCCCTGCCCATGGCAGGGAGGTTGGAACTAGATGATCTTAAAGGTCCCTTCCAACACTGAAAATCCTATGATTCTACCCAGAATGGGCCATCACTTGGTCAGGGACTATTCTAACACAGCAGCATAAATGATCAGTTTCCATGACTTGAAAATTTATGACTTCATTCAAATTTCTGTCACTGCAGACTACAAAAATAACTACAACTTTTTTGTTTGCTTGCTTGTTTTTTTGTTTGTTTGTTTGGTTTGGTTTGGTTTTTTTGGTGTTTTGTTTTGTTTTGTTTTGTTTTAAGACTGTGTTTTGCTAAGATCAAAGGAGGGCCATGGTATATAATCTGTGCCACATCCTGGGCTGTCATTCAGGGTGATTGCCTTGCATATGTAACAAATACTTTTCATGTCCTGAAAAAATCTAGTTTATTGAGTACATAAAGGACAGTAGTTTCACACGTGCTCAGTAAAATCAATGTATGCTGGAAGCACAAGATGTAAGCAAAGCCTTGTACACACAGATCTTTTGTTTCTTTGCAGGTGTTGGATTTATTGCATACATGCAGAAGAATAACAGGGCATGTATGGTTTAGCAGGTAAAGCAGCGACTCAGAGAAAAATAGCAGATAGGATCAGCTCTCCTTGCTGCTAAAACAATTCTTTCTGCCTTTGAGAAGGAGACTGACAGAAACATTCTGTCAGCCAAGTAGATACTGTAGAGCTCTCTGGTGTCTGCATGCTGAGGATCCCTAGTCATGGCTTTGCTAAAGCCTAATAAAATATGAGAAACCAAATAACATTTTAAAATGTGTATTTTTGATGTTATATAAGCTAAGAATATAAGGAAGCATTCTAAGAGTATCATCAAGTTAAAAGATAAACTGGATAAGAACTGGTGGAACTTGGGCACTTCCACTTTCATCTGCATTCCTATTAAACTTCATTTCTCACATACAGTGATAGAAGAATGGGCCTAAAATCAAAGAAGAAAGCAGCTCTTTTTACTCTGAATGGAACAATATTTAAGAAAAATAAATCTTTTAACACTGAAAAGTCTTCACAGCGTACAAACAAAAACTGCAGCTTTCAAAGATGTCCCCTGGTACTAATGTTCTTGTTTGCCAGAAGCTCATTTGCCATGGCCAAATGCTTGCTGATTCAAATAAAAGCACCTCACCAACAATTCAAACAATGATTTAAATTGAACTTGGCCAGTTTAGATTAGAAAAGGAATTACTTAAATTAAAAAAGGAATAAACCTTGCTCAAAATACAGTTTGTACTTTCTGCCCCACATTCAATACAAGGGGATGATATAGTGGCACTCTCTTTAATGACCAACACTTAGAAGAATATGCAGCTTTTGCTAAAAGGCTGAAGTGTTTTTAAACTTGAAGATAACATACAAATTACTGGAAAAATGCATTGTATAACTCATCTACCCGTGCAAGTGTAATAGGAGGGTCCAGGGTCAGTAGGAGTCCTAAGGTAAATGCCCACTGTTGTTCTCACAGAAAAATACACTCTTCGTACAGTCGCAGATATAATCTCTATCTATGCTGACTGTGGCTTTGTAAATTGAAAGGAAAAGCAAGCATTATTACTATCTCCACTCAAATAAGATCTGGCAGTTAAAAATGGGAAAAACTCAATATTTTTTTGTTGTTCATTTAAGCATAATATATTTGAAGAAGTACAGCAATGCACACTATCTCTGATACAATTCATTGACCACTTTATTAGATGGTACCATCAGTCTCTTCATGGCCTGTTCAAAGGCCTCACATAAGCCAAAGCCCCATCTACTAGCTCTGATTTACCAGCTCCACTTGAAACCTGAATCTCAGAAGTTTTTATTTGACCTTTTGAAGGCAATGCATTGCAGAGTCCAGCAGTTCCAGTCTCTGTGTTTCCATTGTTGATGCTGAGGTGCAAGGAGAGAGGACCACAGTATGACACGATGCATTTACAGTTCTAGGACTGGGGACAGGAGGGATGCAGAGCCACCACCATGCAGAGCCACAATGGTGGTATTAAGGTGCCAGTGGAAATCTGGTGCTGAGATATTGACCTAGACCCCTAGAACTGCATGATTGCATCATGGCACTAAGATTAATGAAGCTTCCACCAGCTGCTAGTCCTAAGCCTGTACAGAGAGCATCAGCTGCTAAGGGACCTGGAGTCAACATTGCACGTGGCAAAATCTAGTTATATCCTTTTGCATGACTAGGTTCTACCACTAAAAGAAACTGCTTTAGCATCTTGAGGGCACACCACCAGCAAAGATGGTCACAGAGACCCCTTTCTGCACATAAAATATCTGATTTAGACACATTCTTAAGAGACAGAATGACAGGTTCACTTTTAAGACACAGGATCTAGAGGATGTTGACTTCTGAAGTAAAATGGTAGGAACACTTTCCCAAGAAAATGTGAAGTGGGATTCAGGTTGCTTCCTACTGTCAGTGAGTTAACATTCCCTCTCTTCTCTACTGGTAGAGTGCTAACAATAAACAGCTACAGCTTTGTGTTCATACGGAAAAAGGAAGTCCTCAACTTGTTGCTAAAAGGAAGAGGAGCAAAAAGAGAACAAGAGCAAAAAAGCTGTTGGTAGGCCTAATAGTAGGGCATATGGGGTACTGGACTCAGTGTGTGGAACCATGAAATGGTTGTTACTGGCAGCTTTATATTTCCATGATTTCAGTGATTGTGCTTGGTTATGTGATGAGATTTCTCAACAGACTGCATCTCATTGACACCTTAGATTTTGGCTCCCAAGAAGAGGTTATGCTGTAGCTAGGCACCTAAAGGCTTCAAAGAGGAGTCAAAATATCATCACTAGTGCCCGATGAGCTTTCAGACCAGTAATAGAAACATTCCGTAGACTTTGCATATCTCAAAAAGGCACATTATTTATTACAGTTTTGAATTAGGTACGTGGACCCTTCTGCAGTTTCTTTTCAGGCCTTTTTAATTCTGAAATACATGCACTATTTTTGTACTACAATCCTGCCCACTTACCTTTTTTCTTTGTGTATGTCTATATCTTCCTTCCACTTTTCCCAGCCATTTTCTCTTCAACCCTAATTCTCCACTTGAGTCTTATCTTCTTACTAGATGCCATGTATACACTTATAGTGTCATAGAGGTTTGAGTCAGAGGCAGATGGGATAACATCTCACCTGGAAGAAACTGCAAATTAGAGCTTTTTCTTACTATTATTTACTGCCTCTGTAAGTTCTGTGTAAGGCAGCCTGTGAACTTGTTCAGCTTCTGCCACTGAAATGGCTTTGAAGGGTAATACTAGCATCTGTTTCCCAGAGGTGTGCTTGCTATTGATCAGCTCACAAAGAAGGTAATACTTTATCTCTGTCCTCTTCAATTGTTAAATTGAGTTCAGATTGTTCAAGAGATCCATGTGGAAACTTATTTCTGGCTTCCAATATATCATCCCATCACTGAAAAGCCAGATTCTGCAGCATCAGTTTGGTCACAGTGAACAGAAGCCAAATGGTTATTAGTTGCTTCTGAACGGAATTGAAAACAATGTCTGCTTGTCCAGCAGCCTGCCAAATGAATTTGTTTGCTGCATCTATATATTACCAGATCTTTCTAAAGAGTATCTTTAAAATACACCTTCTCCTTATTTTATCACCATTTACTTCCATCTTGACAGCTGTAATCTCTTTTTTTCTGCCCTTCCTATGTTCTGTTCAAAATTCTATTGCAGCCTCCTCCTCTTAGTCTACTTTTCTAACAAGAACTTTCCTTTTCTTCACCCTTACTTTGCAATTCACTCAGAATTCAGCACTCCCAAAAGTACTTTTTTATGTACAAAGTCTTTTACCACAGGGCCCTGGCTAAATATGCTTGTACTATGATACAACTTCACAGGTACAGAGTGAAACCCAAAGACACTCCTTTTACTTCTCCAGTTCTGAAATGTCAGGTTTAACCTTTCTGTACCTCAGCTTCCTAATCTGCATGGTAGCATCTATTTGGTAGAGAAGCCAGCAAGCCAAATTAGCCAAATTATTAGAAGTCCTCTGTTTTGTAAATCTATAGAATTACAAAATAGTTGATTGCCTAAATGGTAAAAAACATTTTCAAGAAAGCAATTTGAAAACATAAAGAAGATGTATTTTAAAAGGAGGATCTGCTCCAATCTAAATTCCAGTTTCCCTTAAGACTCTCTGGTCAGTGTACCCAATGAAAAATGAATGGGAAAGTTAATTCTAAATCCAGTTACTTTCTTTATCCCCAACAACTGCTCTTTTTGTTATTAGACATACTATTTTCTCACTTTGCCTTTTATTTATTTGCGTATTATTTATTGCTAGAAAAGTGGTCTGAGGACTGGCTTAAAAAGCTGATGGAGTACCCATTCTTATTATTCAAATGAACTATATCTGCACTAGAATAGGTGGAGGGTTTTATACTCTCCATGTGCTTTCTGTATCTTCTTTCACATCTTTCTGTTAGTGCAGCTCATTCTTCTGGCCTCCTGATATGGAAGATAAAAAAGCTGTAAAACTTTAAATGCATCACAGCAATTTCTACTCTAGATCTGATAACTGCAATTTATAGGATAAAACTTGGCTCCTTGCTAAACTGGGTAGAGAAAGTGTTGTGTCTACAAGGACATCATGCAAATTTTGTAGTTGTAGAACCGTAACACTCGAAGGTTGGAAGGGAAGGGCTTATTTGCTTCAGATTTGGCTAAACCAGATAGGTTTCTCAGTGCCTAGACCCACCTCAGGAAAATGTCCAAAGATGGACATCCCAGCACTTCACTGGGAAAACTGTTCTAGTGCTTTATTACTCTAATTTTGATTTTTTTCCCCTTTTGATGCAACTGCTATCTGGTTCTCCTTGTCCTTTTGCTGTACACAGTACTATAAATCTGACTGTCTTTATGATCAATATTTAGAGGATCAATTAACCAACCACTGGACTATGGAAAACACTGTTATTATAACTTGGATGAAGAAATCATGCTTATCCACTATGTGCAAATTCATCTCAATTGAATATTAGTATTAGACTTTTGTGTGAACAATTGAAAAGTTTCCAAATACTCTGGAGGCTTAGATTTTTTTATTTCTAACTTGATTCCCTTTAAGAGCTTCAATTTCAGAAAGTCTTTGTTCCCTCTTCCTTTGAAAAGGAAGCCTTTTACAGAAGAGACTTCTGCTTGAAATGGTGTGACACTGACTGTGGTGGAACGATTAGTTATTGAGCAGGGTGAGCTTCTGCTCAGCAAAGGCACACTAAAAAATTCCTCGGTATCTTGTGGATGAGTTAGACAGCAGCTATTGCAGAAATAACTTTCACAGAACCCTTGACCTACGACATTTTATTTTATTTTATTTTATGAAAGAAACTGAAAATGTCTGAAGTTTGGCCAATGAAGCTAGAAATACCTGTATTAAGCAGTAATGATTGAAAATCTTGGCCTCAGGCTTTGTTTATTGGACACTCTCATGTCAAACAGTGTGAGCAAATAAAAAATTATTTTTAAGAATTTATAGCACCTTCAACTAATGAAGAGGTTTACCTTTCAGGTAAAAATCCAACCTTCAAACTCATTCATCAGGAAAAAAAACCACAACCCCCCCAAAACAAAAAATCCAAACAAAAAAAAAAGTCCCAAACTAAACCAAACCAAAATTCTTAAATGAGTCTGTCAGATCTTCAAGGATTTTCCCAAAACTTCAGGCATCTTAGCTGCTCTCTCCAAACCTTAAGATCTGACTGTAACCTACTACTAAGTTGTAGGCAAGATATGTTTGGGTGACCTCTTCTTGATTCTGACCTGAGCTTTACAAAGCTTAATTTTACTGTAACAAGGAGTACCAACCCATGACTAGCTATTGGCACAACCAACCTCAGCCCTGTTAAATGCCAGCCACAGCTACCTGATAAAGCAATGATTTATTACTGGAGATAGGGTGGAACTTGCTAGAGAGCAGTCTCCTTCCTACCGAAAGAAAGTATTTCCTGGGTTGCCTAAATAAAAGGCTGCTGGTCTACAGTTGTAGAGAACGTTCAGTTTTGGGATCAAGCTGGACTGAGAAATGAATGAGTTTACTTTTTCCCTTACCTGCTTTAACTGTGCCTCAGCTTATAGCAGGGGAGTTGGCTATAGCAGAGCTGGGACACTTGAACGTAGACATGTGGGACATTTTCATGCAGATGGACAGATACTGTGATTGCCCTCTACACAGCCAGCCACAATCCTTATCAACTGGCCAGCAACAACCCAGGAAGCCATCAGCCTCACACTTGGAGCCCTCAGCCTTCCTGGGATAACGAAGTGGGCTGGGCCAAGAAACCTTAAACTTTGTTTGCTTTCCTAAAAAGCACGCTTCCTAAAAAAGGCAGAAACATTCATGTAAGTGTGTTCCAGACAGGAAGGGAAGAGAAGGGATGGTAAGGCAAGGCATGGCTAGGCAAGGCAGGGGAATAAGGGAGAATACTCAAAATCAAACATACATCTCTGAGCTTTCAATTTTCTGGAAGCAAAAATATCTCACTTCCAGTCTTGTTCTTTACCATCTTTACCTCTATAGGCCCCAGCCCTTTTCCCCCTTTCTAATAGCACTTGAAGATATGCTAAGCCAGAACAGCTTCCTTCTCCAAATGCCAGTTTATATTTTTAAATACTAGCTATTTGTTAAGAAATATATTAGGATACCAAAGTTTCTAAACATGTTTTATCAAATGAGGGAGATAGGAGACAAAATCAACTGGATTACCCCTGAATTTTTGTAGTTAGGGAAATAACATTTTGTTCCCCCGGTGTGTCCACTTCACATTATTCAGCAGAAAGCTTTGTGAAACAAGAATCATGGGAATATCGCAGTATAAAGGAAAAAGGTACAAATAACAGCTTCATAAACTGAGAAATGTACATAAATAAATCATGTAGATGGGGGCAGTTTGCTTAGCTGGCAAGAAAAAAAAATATGGAAAATCTGCTTGTTAAACAATAACCACAGAGTGTGCTTTTATGATGTTTTTCACCACAGTAATTCATATTAGAGATGGAAGCAGTTGCATGTTAAATAAAATCATTCAGCATTGTTCTCCTCACATTACAAAGAGCTGACTTATGTTGTTTTTAGATGCCTCCCATTAGAAAGTAAATATTCCTCTGATGTTATACATTTCAGAAAATTTAATAAAGATGAACTGTAAATAAAGTCGCAGGGAGATTTCAGACAGTTTTATTAGCAGATTGTTGAAAAGAAAAGAAAATTAAATACAATAACAGTAAACGTGGTTCTCACATTGAAACCAGGCTCAAATAACTAGGCTACCATAGAAAAATTTCCAATTCTTGCATTATGATGTAAAAACAGATTTTTGTACAGATTTTGTACAACAAAATTCGTAATAACCTTTTTTCATTTTTAGAAAACTTTAAATATATAGATAAAAATAGACAATTTTCATAGGTCCTACATGAAGATGAGTATGTTCTGTTCCAAGGGCTTGCATAGAGCGCAAATGTGGTTATAATATAGAACAACTAGACATTAATATCTTTAAGATTACAAAAGCATATAAACAATAACATAAGCACAACTTTTCTTCATAATCTATGCAAAAAAAAAAAAAATTCCAAATCAAAAACAAAAAACAAAATACCAACCCAAAACCTGCATAACTAAAAAGGGGCAAAAAAACTTACGGAAACATCTCATGGTCTGTAATATTTACACTGTTTTTAGCAAGATTCTTTCTAAACATCCAGCTTATAAATTGGTTCCCCTTTAATCCTTAGCATTTTCATTTATGTACCAAGCCAAACACTGAGGCATTCCCAAAGGTCTTGAAAGTATATATTGTAAAACTACTAAACCTACTTACAGGTGACTCTATGCAAGGAGCAGAGAAATGGTAGATGCTACTACATATTTCAGTTGTAGGCTTTTAATTCTTTCAGATATGAATGATTCAAAAGCTTGCCACAAGTCCATCTAACTTTACAGCTGTTAACCCTTTAAAGACTGCATATGAAAAAACTGGAGTACAGAATCCCATACGTGTTCAAGCAACTATGAAAATTAAGAAGGGATTATGGTTAGAAAAGAATATCACTACAAAGTATTACGTAACAATATTTAATGAAAAATATTGCTCAATATTTCTTTAAAAAAATTACCGTGATGTGAACTTGTATATACATCTTGCTATTGTTAAAAAAGGATTGTGGTGGAGTGAATATGAAATGCACAAAATAAATGTGTACCAGTATTGCAAGGAAGACCTACAAACTATAGAAGCTCAGTGCTAGAGTTTACAAAACATTAGATTTTTTTTTCTGACAAAATAATATTAATATCCAATCAGAACTATTTTTAAAGAAATACTTGCTTTAAGTTAGGCATCTTAGACATTTAAGGTTTTGATATGTTTCCATGTAATAAATAATATTTTATATGCATAAAACATAAGATGAAGAAAGCATAATCACAAAACTTACAGTAATAGCACTGATTCACAAAATCAGTCTTTAAAGGGGTAACCCAAAAGTATGCAAAGCAAAGAACATAACTTTTAGTAATGTAATAAGCACTGTGTTGCAGCTTACTTCCAGTTATCAGCACAAAGGTGAAAACACATATTGTAGCTTTCATAAAGACAGTGAAAGTAACACATAACCACCCATCCCTAAGACAAGGTGGGAGGGACAATAGACTTCAACTGTATCACTCAGTTCTACGTGGAATTGGACTGATACATCAAGTGTTTGTTAGGTTTTCTTTTTTTAGCAACATTGACATAATATGACATTAACATATAAAAATATTTCTGGCATTTTGACTTGCTGCTCAGCCACAGTCCATTCTTAAAAGTGCACTAATCAGGGCACTAACCAGGGCTCAATATACAAATAAGAGTGGCTGATACAGAATTCTGACTTGTTACCAGATGCTTAAGATCTCATTCAGTAATACTGTGACTCCAGGACAAATATTTACATGCCTGCATGCGTTAAAACTAGAAAGGTGTCTTTCTGACCAACAGGGTGACAAAACAATATTATCTAAAATTTTCATTTCCTAAACTCTAGATTTCTACTGCATACATAATACCTTCCTTGTGTGATTTGTGTTATATACTGTACATGTGACCAACAGTTTGAATAAGAAGCAAAGTCTTTTATTTCATAAACCCCTGCCAGTTTACAATGAGAAATTATTACTCTTTTTATCATATTTTTTTTATTATTTTAGGAAAAGAGATTCGTGAACAGTAAAACAGTTTGTTTACATTCAGCATTTCTTTTCACTTACACAAAATTCCATTTCACTTAATGTAGTCTAACATACATGTGTTGGTCTCTCAGAAAGCATATGGAAAAAATGTCTTTAGAAGAAAACCCACAATCATAGTTTGAAAACTGAATGTATCCATTTTTTTTCTTTTACTTTTTTTTTTTTTCCTTTTTTTATTTTTTTTTTTTTTAATAAGAATCCTCTTATGCCCTCTATAAGTTCATTTCTGACCTGTCTTGCTGGTTTCGGTATGATATATAACAGTCTGTAAGTGTACTTGGACACCACTGGAAGGATTATTTGATGTGCTCAAATATAGAATCATCAGAGGAGGACAGAGTCTGCATTCCTTGAAAAAGGGAATACTCAGCCTTGTTCTGACCCACCTGTAATTTTGGATTCAATAGTCCGGAGGGGAGATGCAGATTTTCACTGTAAGAAGAGTGCTACTGTACATTTACAAACATTCTCTAGGTCTCTGAGTCGAGCCACAGGAGATCACTGAAGGAGGACACTCTTGCAGAATTCTTTACATTTTTGAAGAACATTGATAAATGAAGTTGAGGAAGTTGCCTTGAAAACTCTTTTCTTTCCACAGAACTCCTTAAGAGCCAATGTCTTACTGTAAAGTTCTTTACTGTAGCACAGGTATCTTCAGCAGGAAAAATTCAATACATGACAGTAGTTTTCAAATAAAGTCTTCCATCTAAAATACAAAAAAATCAAACATTTGCTTTATATATTTATATCTGTAAGGGACTGGAAAAAGAAAAAAAAGAACAAAACCAAAAACCAAAACCAAAAACCATCCCCCAAGATGTAAAATGTCAGTAACAGCCCTCCCATTAATCTGTAAAATAGTAGCTACAGTATCTTTTGTTTCAACTCAAAAAACAGTAAGGCCAGAATATCACCATTGTGATTTCATCTCAAGTCAAATTAGCTCTGTTAAAAGCTACACACAACTTGCAAGCTGTGAATACTGTAACATCTTCTAAAGCTTTAATATATGCTGCACTCCTATCAGTGCTCGGGCACTACGAAAATAGGTGGAGCCTTAATGCATGTGTTTTTACTGATATGCAAACTTAACTGAATAGTGCTGAACAGCAATTATTTCCTTCATGGTTGCATGCAAAAATCTTCTTGCATTCAGTCTTTAGTACTCCCATCACTAAAAGCATACCTCATACTTTCTGATTTAGCTATGTTGTTAAATATACCATGTAATGTAACCATTGTGCACATTTGTAGCTATTTATATAGAACCCAGTATATGACATTTAATTGGTATCAGTGAAGTATAGCCTCTTTCCCCCATAAATAAATGAGATTAACTGAACAATTACTGTGTTCAAGACGTAAGCACATCTCTCTCAACATTTTTCCATCCAAGTGAGGAGCATATATTTGAGATATGTGTGATTGAGACAAAACATGACAAACAATCAGCTCACCTAGCCAGTTACCATTGATCTAGAAAAACTTGAAGAGAACATTCTGACATGACATATTTTCACCTAATTTACAAATAAAAAGCAATTGTTTCTTTACCAGACATGAGCATCTTAAATGCACCTGTTCTCATAACAACACAAAGATTTTTTTCTTGTTTTGTTTTTGGGTTTGTTTATTTGTTTGTTTGTTTTTTAAAAAAAGCAAAACAGGAATCAGGCAGAAATATTCTATTTCCTGTCCTGTAGGATAGAAAGCATTATTCCTTTGTAAGTAAAACTCATTCTGAATCATCCTAATCTTTTCTGGCACACAATTAGAAAACACTCCCTATAGTTTAGATTACAATGCACCTGTTAGTGCAAGCTATATCTCAGCTCTTGAAGTCTGCAGGAAACCTTTCTTTTGGTCCCAGTGAAATCAGCAAATATTTCTGAGGTTTTGGAGTTGTTTGTTTCTGTTTTGGTTTTTTTAGTCTACCCTTTTTATTACAAATCAGTCTCTCAAATTCTTATTAAATACAGAGGAAAACAATTGTGTGAGATAATCCTATATAAGTAAGTGCTGAAATTTTTGAAATGTTACCATCGAAATGTGCAGCATCACTTCCACACAATACTGTAACTGTTTACATAAAGAAAAGTTTACCTTGAGAGCAGACAAATGTACATTATATACAGATGCAAAAGATCATCCTTTCTGCACACCTGTTTCTAATTATTAAAGTCTAGTCTGTATCAGAACTGCAGGGGAAAAAAGGAACCAGCAGAATCACTGACTTTGCTGCAGTAATTATTATCTGGTGTTGCTCTTATTTTCTTTCCCACCACTAGTTTTCTTTTGTGAGCTTCTGGGGTGAGCCCTCTTTTGATACTTTGCCCTGCCTTTACGTTTTCCTGTCCATTTTCCCTACTTTTTTTCATCTTCTTTTGGCATAGTAGATTATAACTCACTACTTAGACTGCTTCCACTCAGAACTCTTTCTACATTCTTTTTGTTCTTTATGGTCTTTGTACACCGAAGAGAAATAAAAAGAAACTGACTAAGACCTTTACTTTTGTTCTTCTGTGACGAATGAGAAGCAACCAAAATGCTCATGGGAATTCAGGAGAGAAAGAAGAATGTCTGAAATGGAGCTTGGTAAAACTGAAGGACTGGTAAACCAGCTTAAAAATGCATCAGGTACAGGACAGCCAAAGCTACTACTGGCTGTAGTTGCAGATAATTCTTCCACATGTATTGAATAAACACAGCAGACATTTACAGCACTAAAGTTGTCCAGATACTTCCATAGGAGAATTACTCTGCATATTTCCTGAATGGCTATCCTGAATGCACACTGGCTAATGAGTGCTATGCACAATTCCCACATTTAACATTTAGATAACCTAAACTCAATAACTTGTAGTTTATTTTATTATATTAGGTCCCCATCTATGTTTTAAAATATTTATTAAAACATATTCTGAAATAAAAATACAGCTGTATGAATCAAAATCCTTGTAGCAGCCAACTAAAGAAAAGTCAGCTCTATTTTACACTGCTTAGGGACCCAATCTGTCAGTGAAGTCAATAGGTAGGTTTTAATTTTTAATGGAAAACAGGATCCTAGAGTCACAGAATCACAGAATATGCTGAGTTGGAAGGGACCCATCAGGATCATCGAGTCCAACTCCTGTCCCTGTGTAGGGCACCTCCAGGATCACACTAGATACTGTATTATATATCCGCCTACAATGAACCGTAATAGAAATGGGAATCTGTACAAAACATTTTTCTTACAAAGACATTATGTGTTTATACAACCTACAGACATTTCTGATGGATATACAGAATAAGCAAAATCTTCCTGTTCCACAAATAAGTATATGATAGACCATTAAAAATGCAATTAAATAATCCATATTGACAATGGACTTAAAATGCTATACAGGAACTCAGCTAATCTAATATAATTGCTAGGCTAGTTATAAAACAGATAATTCTTTATTAATATGTTTGACTAATTTCCCTAACATATGGGAAAATGCAGCAAGCATTAAACATATTGACTTGAAAATAAATCCTGCCATATTATGGTACAGACAAAGCAATTCCATGATTAAGTCATACTTACAAAGAGTTCAAAAGTTTCTAAGAATTGTGATATATTTATTTTTTCAAGATGAGTCATGAAAGAATGAGGTGTAAAATAAATATCCTCTTCTTTAGAACCCATAATGCTCACCAGAAAAAAAAAAAAACAAAACTACAGTATTTGTGAAACTGCATACCACCCTCTCAGATCTCAAGTTTGGGAGAATTTGGAGAAATAATTTCCACAGCCTTTTTATTTTCTTTCTCAACATACTCCTGTCTGTAGCTGAGAAATTCATGCAGCCATTCATGAAGAATGTACATCAGGCAATTAGCACTGCACTTCAAAAACACAAAGACTTCAAACCATGCTAGGAAAAAGTGGTAACTCAGAGCTCTGTAATGATAGCTTTGCATCATGATGTGATAGCCAAATACAATACCTATATCTGATCGCTGACCCATTTCCATTCCAGACTCATTTTCCCTTCTTCCTAACCATTTATCTCTAAATTTTCATTATACAGGGGTTCTTCTAAAAGTTCTCAATGTTGTTGGTGAAACCACCTGTACCACTTCACCTCTAGGTGTAGCCAGTGTTCCTGTCTGAATACTGGTGAAGTGGTAAACTGAGCACTCTTCATGATTCCCAGGTTAAAATCAGAAGCAAATCCTATGGATCATAGGGTGAAAAGCAAATCAAGCAAGCTCATCCTTCATAACTCAGTGTGAAAATGCCACTATTCCTATACCCCAAAATTATGAGCATGTCTCTGCTTCCTCCCTCCTGACCAGCTTTTATTTGTTATAAGTGTGTGTTGCATTACTTTCTGTTGTTAAAAAATGCAGAATTTGTTGATCTGCATAAAACCAATTTTATGTAAGACAAATATTCACACACTATTCACAAAAACATAGATACATGCACACAATCATATTCTGCACAAACACAGTGTTCTTTAAAAATGTTTACAGTGCTGAAGTGTATTTTCAGCCTACTGGAAATTGTTGATGTGTGGTAAAGTTTCCTGAATTTCCATACTGTTATATACAATGTAAGTACATAAAATTTCCATTCACTCTTAGGGATGTCAAGCACAAAAACAAACTGGGAAAATACTGTTATATTTCTAAATAGAACTGTGCATGATTAGCAGATTGTCATGTGCTTTAATTGCTCTTTTGCAAATGGCAGTGTTCAGCAAGATCACACAAGCTCATGCTAGTAACTCAAAGAGAAAACGCCACTAATCCCAAACCTCATTTGTTTTTGTCTGTGGACTAACATGACAGAAATTCTAGCCAGAGTGCGGGAGTATTTTTTTAGAGCAACCCTTTTTAATTAAGACTCATTTGGAGGCTTTTGAATGAACATGCCGAAATAGTTAAAAGGTCATAAATGTTATAAAAAACAAACAAATGGAACTGACATAGAAGTTTGAAATGCTGAAACAAATCATATGCTTTCAAATGCAATCCCACAGAGATGTCAGCTGGGGAATGATTCACACTAGTGTTCTGTTGGCAGCTTGTAGCAAGTACCTCTTTGGGTCTAGGATTTTCTGAGAAAAAAAACCATAAACTCACTCATGTATTATTCCTATTAATATGCATCCTTGTAAAGTGATAAAAGCTACAATGAAATATAAAGTTTTGTTTTTAATAGAAAACTAAATAATCCACTGGATGGTAATGCCTTTATTTCTGCCACTCAGTGCAAGTCACACTGGGGTTGTTTGCCATCCCTACGCATCATATTTTAGTTTGTATTCTACTTCAAAAATAAACGTAACAACAGTGATCATCACAACTATCATAAGAGCATGCTGCAGCCTTTGGTTTACGAAAATCTGCAAATCAACATCAAAGGTGTGGTGTCACACCTGAGTTCAGTCAATTGCTATCACAGAAAAGCCTACTGAGGAAAACTCTCCGTAGTAACAGGATGATGCGTTTCCTATACTTAAAAGCTTTGGGAAAACAAACAAAAAAACAACCTATCAACCAACCAACCAAAAAGATATGGTAGCATGTCACAGACAGATAATAAGAAAGAAACCCACAGAGTCCAGGTTGAAAAGAAAAAAAGGACAAAGTAATGTGTGAGAAGAAAAATCAATTATAAGATCGGGAATCTCAGTGGAAGCTTTGGAAAGTTGGGATGTCAAGGTTTGGATAATTTTTTATTGATTTATTATTAAATTTTATTTTTTATGATTGCAATTCATAAACTGTGGAATAGTAAGTGCCAGCCCATGATCCAGGAACCCCTATATCATAGTAGCACTAATTTTAATCAATAGAGTTCTTAATTACAGTTAATACAATTTTGTCAAATATGGACAGTGACATAAGTTGAACTTCCCTCAAAAATGTGTCTTGAGGATATCTGAATGGCAGATCTACTTGTCCCTGGGGTTTCAAAGTAAAGAACATCTACTTTCTGTGGGCTTCTCTCTCCTTAATAAGAACACCACCATTTAACAAGTGAGGATGGGAACTTTATTCTCAGCTGTGACTCTGAAATTATCTGTAATTTCACTTTCTGTTGTTTCTTCTTTTAACTTTTCTCTCTTTCTTCTCTGTCTCTTTCCAGGCAACAGAGAGTCCATGTGGTGATGGTTTCTCAGTCTATTTTCAGGGTGCAGCAGTGTTAACTGGGATCTCTAAGGACCGCATTAGCACAAACAAATTAACAAACACTACCACAAAAAAAATCTCAGATGCACCTACTTATTTAATTGAAACTATAGGTTCTTGGCTTTTAAAAATCCATTTGAAGTTCATCTCCATGGCTGGTGACTGAAGTGACCTGAACTTAAAAGTCCTCTCTTAAACACGTTGTAACACAAAATCCCCAGGTCTAGCTCATGGTGTCACTAAAGACAGCAGAGACATCACACTCAAATTCAAGATGCACACACTGTTCCCACACCCTACAGCCAATAAAAACTGCTGTCTTTGCTAGCTGAAGCAATTATAAAGTATTTCTGACTCTCTACAAGAAAAGGTGGTGTGTCAAGTCAATGGAACAACTTGCAAATTAGTGTAAGATACATTTTGTAACTTAAAAAACATTACAGCTCTCCTCAGCATTTCATAAGCTAGAATATTAGAGTAAACATATTATGACCCACCCTCAGTCCATAGATTAAAAGAAATAAAATATTTGTGGCATAAACTGAGGATACATTTATCTAAATAAAAGAAAAGCTGGTCATTTGTGCTAAAGAACATAATAAACTGTGTTTCCTGTTAGGAAGTAGCTTTATTGAAAATGGCAGCTATTTCCTCAGAAGTTATTTCCAGACACCTGTAATCTAATGAGGTTTGTCCCTTTCAAAGACCAGTTGTACGTGCATACCCGAATGCACACAGCCTCTCCAGCCCAGAGCTGATGAAAGCATCTGCAAGCCATAGCTCAATCACATTTAAATTATATAACTGGTTGGTTTATTTGTTTTAATGAGATGGGGCAAATGTGAATCACCATGTACTCCTAACCTTTCATTCAACCTGATGTTTTAATCATTTGGAGGAAGAGAAACAAAACAAAAGAAAGGGATAGCAAACAAATGGTAATGATTCATGTGATATCTGATAAGACAGCAACGGGAAGTCAAAATAAAAGCAAGTGTGTTGTGACAGATGGAAGGGATCTCAGTCAAATTGTAACCCATCTTCGAAAAAGTTAAAGGAAGCAGCTAATTAAGGATGAAATCTATTTTTGTATACTCTTCATATACTTGATTCCAAATGGAGACAAAGGAGGATTTATTTTCCACCAAAGGAGGAAGATAAAAATGGGAGTCTGAGATTTTAATCCTGGGAAAATAATTTCTGATGAGATTGAGTCTTTTTCAGAGTTTGCAGAGTGCAATCGAGAACATAAACCCCAGCTTTTGTAAAATGCAGCCATGAAATCAACTGGACATAACTTTCCACAGTTTTCCTGATAAAATGCTTTATTAAAAAAATGTTGCGAGGAGCAAAGAAGTCTCCTGGCATATGAGGTTAAAATCAGAATGCTGAGGCTTTACAACTTGACACTGAAAATTAGTCTTGAGATTGGTACTGACAGTAAAAGTAGACCATTTATTTGGAACATGGATGGATCTACTGCCCTCTTCACATGTTGAGATAGATCAGAGTATAGGAGATGCAGAAAAGCAGGCTCAGTTCTTGAGGCTTTGAAATTTGAGCAATTTGTTCTTCAAAAAATGTGCTTATCCAGTTTTTATGCAAAGATGGGTGATTTCACACTGCATGTTCAATAAACGCACGCAAATATGAAGTATGTAAACATATTTGGCCAAACACTACCCCAGTCTGCCCTTTATATAACACCAATAAATTAGTTTCAAATTTGCATATTGTTATTAATCACATACCTTTCATTTCTCTACTTAATATTCATATACAAATATATTTGTTTTAATGCTTAGTGCAAATATTGATGAGACTAAGTTTTGTGTATCTTTCTTTTAAAAGAAAATAATTTATACCTAGGATATTTTAATTCTACATCTGACTTTTCAGATACAAAGGCAAAACATGAATGTTTAAAAAAAGAGTGTCTAAACATCAATTTTTGCAGTTACTCTAACTACTGAACTGTCAGGACCTTTTAGTAATTTTATCATGTGTTTTAATAATGAATATATGTTTTCATTACAACACTGAATACTCTGAGAGCAAGCTAAAGGTCACCAATTTGGTGTTTACTAAAGTAACAAAGCAATGGACTACCTTAATGTCATTTTCTATTGTTTAAACATCATATAGAACACCCAGAGCTTGCCATTTTGAGCACTCAAAAGACTGAAGTGGCAAGGTGAGAAATTCTTTGAAAAAAAGAGATTGAAAAAAAATCAGTCTTTTACTGTTGCCTTATGAACTTAGCAACCCTTTCCTATTTGTATAAACAGAATGAAAACATATCCAAAAAAAGACAAGAGAACTGACTATTTACAAGCACTGAACCTGGCTCACTGAAGCATTGTATTGTATCACTAGTCTTGATAAAACAATTAAATAAAAAAAACCAACAGAAAAAAACCCCAAAGCACCTTCAATTGAATAATCATGTGGAAAAGTTATTAAAGGATGAAGTCACAGCTAAATATGATCAGCTTGTGAGCTTCTATAGCTTATTGTGCTCAGTTCTGTTTGCAACACTGTGGATAATTCTTGTGCTGAACAATCTGTCCTGCATTAAACAGAGTAAAATTCTTCTAAAAGGTGTGTTTTATTGGCTATCGTATTTTCAAAAACATGAAAATCTTCTTTTAACTACCCTTTTAGCAAGGCAGTCAACAAGCAACCTTGGATCTAATGGCATAAAATTGAGAGAGTTGAGATCCAAGTATTGAAATGTGATTTTTGCCTGATACCTTGCTTTTTCTCTTGTAAAGTCTTGATGGAAACCGAAATTACTATCAACCTTTTCAGTCTGATTGTTCTTCATTCTACTTTTCAATTTGCCTCCTTTTTAGTGCTTTTCTAAAATGATCTCTTTTTTTACACTAAATATCATCAGCAAGGTAATCTGAAACACAACACAACCTTAAACATCATGAAGTTGATCTTCAAACAGGCTTAAAAATAATTATTTCTCTCTCTGGAGAGGAAAAAAATAGTCACGAAATAAAATCTGAATAAAATATCAGCATCTCCTGAAGGTTTTGACAGGTTTTGCTTCTGTTGAGACCAAATTAGAGGAAATATCTATGTAGAAGCACATATAAGTCTCTAGTTCTTAGAAATTACCCTCCATACGCAGACATACAGACACACACACGGATCTTTCCATCGCTGAACTAGAAGCTAATGATATTAGCATGATACATGTGTTTTGAATTACAAACCACGTTGCAAACTGTGGATTAACACATATCTCTTATGAAAGTCTGGAAAAGATTGCGTGGGTCATGGTTTTTCTACTAGGAATAGCTGTGGTCATAGTCAGTACTAGCAATTTATTTAATCACCAGACAGTTGATGTTCTTTCCTTTAGAATATATATACATTTATGAAGGTGAGTTCTTCTAAACTATTAGCTTTTCTGAAATTTAAGACCAGGCTACTTTTTAAAACACAAGAAAAGACCTATCCAATACATGTTCCCACATAGGAGGAATCAGAATCAGAAACTTACCTTAGTTTTCTCTACAAGCTACTTTTTTCCCAAACAAGTAAATTTCATTGGATGTAATACCCCAATAACTAAAAAGTAGACTAATGTTTTGTTGATTTTAGATTAGACTTAAACCCCACAGTTAATACAAGAGTGTTATCTGACTTTTCCTTAGTCCCAGTTATTGAGATGTAATTTCAAATGGTGCTAAGGTTACTGGAAAATAGAGGCCATTTAAAGAAAATATTAAGCTTTACATACATTAGCCTGCATACATCAATTCTGCAATGTGTGGAATCCTATTCTAATATCAATATCACATCAACACCACATTTCTCTTTAATACCCAGCCACCCCTGTTCCCATCTCTGTGCTAAAGCAGAGTAACAGCCCAATGCAAAACACGAATAGTGACATGCAGAACAGGAAGGAATGAGGCTATAAAACAGACAGATTGCACAGTTGCAAGTTTATGGAAAATCTATTAAGGATGCATGGGATGTCAAAACATATGCAATATAAGCTTGCTGCTTTTAAGTATTTGTATGAAGGCAAACTTATGGAAGACAATGGCACTAAGTAGTCAGCTCCAGAACAAGAGTCAAGGTGACAGAAACTGAACCAGAAATCATGCCCTAAGAAATGAGCAACGAGCAGGAGTCACACATATGCTTACTACCATATAGAAATATGAATGGACCTTTATGAATTTCCCAGAGTTAACATTAATGACACAACTAGGAAACAGAAAACAGCTCATGTTAAATCTGAGGAAGACTTCAAGCTGAAAGATGCATATGGGGTTTAATCTAGTTAGTTATTAAGCTACACTTCAACAAAATGCATTTGTTTCTATAAGAAAGGAAAAAAATGCTAGCTTTTTAAATTACAAGGGAACTTTGTTTCTATGACAAGTGCTAATGCTGGCCCAGGCAGATTGTTTTTTTCATTCATAACTCAAACAAGTTCCCCTAACTGACTGTAAACTTCCGTCTTGGGCATATCTTCATAGGTACATTCAGTACTGTGGTGACAAGCCAACCTTTCCCATTCCCTCTCAGTGGTAACATAATTTCAGATAGCTACTTCAAAATTATTATTCTACCCTCCCAGGAAAAACTCAATTAGCCTTAGAGCCAGGTGGTTTGAATTTGGCACCACTCTGTGTCTTTGCCAATAGAGGCTCCTCAGAAAAAACAGCATGTCATGACAGACTGTGTCCTGGATGCACCCCACTACAGAAATCCCAGACCATATGGAAGCAGCATGCTTGCCCAGAGAGAACTTAGCACCATGGTCCATCATCAAAAAGTAAGCAAGAGGTAAAAGAATGGCTAAATTAAACCACAGAGCAGTCTTAGCAGTGACTCTGGGATCAAGTGACTACCTTGGAATTAGAAGCAATGACCTGTGCAAAGTATCTGAAGTGTAAAATATTCTTGCTTGGAAGTGTGATTTTGTCAAAACAGAGGAAATGAAAAACTCTACTTCATGGTTGCTCTTTCTTTTTTCTTCCCCTTTTCCCTCAGCTTTCACTTACACTGTTTATTTTCAATAGCAACTTATTAATGGGGTTGTAAAAGTCACTTGCAGGACCTCCAGTATTTAGGTTACTGGTTACCAAGCTCAAGGTGAATTTAAACTGGAATAATTTCAGAAGAAGCTATTAATATAATCAAAGAACAGAGTCCCCAACAGGAAAATAGGATTAATTTATATGCTTCACATAGAAAAGCAACCAATTATTCCTTCTATATACATTAAATAGTAAAAAGAGACAAAATCATCTGTGGTGTACACATCTTTAACAGATGTGTTAAAACGGTCTTTAAGATGGTGCTTGCGATACCATAACCTGGAAATACAGATTCTAAAGTCTATCAGGTCCTATCTGTAATGTTATGCCATTAATAGGAAGAGAGGAAAGAGATGAGTATATTCTGAATGTGTCTGGCAAAATAGACTTGGCTATAAAGTTTATTGTAGCTGCAAATTCTAAGAGAGCCACAGGTTTTGCAAGAATAAAAATAAAAAGCAAAACAAAAAAAACCCGAAAACAACAACAAACAAACAAAAACAAACAAAAAAAAAACCCTACAGGGAAATTTTAGTTGTTAATTCCAGAAGATAGGACTCTTTTGTGCACCGAGTGTTTAAGATCAAAACTTTGTAACTATTGGCATTTGGAATTGGAACAGAACTGATTTTTGCAAGTTATAACAGTGTTAACAGCATCTCAGTATTTTAGCACTGGGAACCAGATTGCTTTGGATGACATAGTTACTGCAGTGATAGTAATTGTGATTGTCACAACAAATTTAATGGTAAGGTTGAAAATGGAACTGTTCCTGCAGTCAGTTATACCACTTTTATGATGCTTCCAGTACTTCCAGTGAAGCCAAGGATTCTGATCCAAGCACAATATTTTTATGTTCAGTTCATCAATGTGCAAACATACTGTTCTCTCTTCAGTGGCTAGGAGTGTATATCTTTGAGTCATGGTGTAAAGCTAAAAATGAGAGCAAATTATTGCTGCTTTTTATTTTATGCTTGTATTCAATACAGCTTGATTGCTTGAAAGGACTTGAAGCCAGCATATTGCAGTCTGAAACAATATCATGAAAAATACATGTCTTTTAATGCAAGGGTTGCACCAACAGTTTGTCACAGGCAAAATCTGCAGAATCAACAGAGACTAAATAAACAAGTCAAGACTTAAATTATCTAATATAGCAGTGTGTATTTTTAACAATCTCTATTCTAATTTCGGGCACATAAACCAGAACTGTAAATTTTTTGGTCCTGACTTCGTAACACTTGGTTTCCAAGGCCAGCTGTAGCACTTTGTGATCCATCCTTTCTAATGTCCATGACAAAACACACTGTTATGCTATTGCTGCTTTTCCTAAGCTATTAGAGGCTGCATCACTTTTAAAAAATAAGGCTGACAAGAACATAATAGAAAAAATGTTCCTTTTACCATTACTGATACACACTTCATGTTTCTCAACTAGGAAAACCAAAATGACATCACATTATCATTATATATACTGCTGTCTCCCAGGATGTCCTTCAGGTGTTATGGAACCTCACAATAACTGAAATACTTCCTGTGAAGGGTTGAAAAGCCAAAGATTTCTTTTTAAAGCTACTGGTCTATTCTAAAGAATAGATTTTCCTCTTTACAAGCCAGCTGGCAGTTTTCTGGAAGAATACTTATTACAGAGATATGCTGACAGCAAATTTTAGCTATAGATGGAACGTGATGCTGGCTGAGTGTTCCTTCCAAATGTCTTAATTTTAGTTCCACTTCCTTTATGCTTACTTTTTTTGGTTGAGTTATTTCTTTTCCTTTCATTCTTCCATAGGAACTTGAGATACTAATAGACATGGGTCAAATTTCAAACCAAATCCATGGGAATGCTGAATGCTTGAATTATACAAAGCTTAAATGTTTTATGTTATCATTCTTAATTGTACCAATACAAAAATAACCACTGCTAGAAAATGCCTTTTTTAGAATTCAAGTAATTTTGGCCTACTAATTGTTTGCTTTTCTGGTTTACAATAAGGCATTTACATTAATATTACAGATTAAGAATTTGTTTATTTTAATATAAAATACGATAAATATTTCTGAAGGACATAGAATTATCTTTTTTTTTTCTTTCTTTCCTTTTTTTTTTTTTAAATCAAAGTGGGAAAGAAAAAGGACAAAAACCTAAAACAATCAAAAATCTCTGGCCTCTTCAAAATTTAACCATCAGACCATCAGCTGGTTTAAATTAATAACACTTTATTTACATAATTCTTTTTCTTTTTTCTTTTTCTTTTTTTTTAAATGTCATAAAAGTAATATAGCTATTGAGTTGGAGTTAGTTTAGGAAGGTGGTTGCCTTCTTAAATCTTAACATTGTTCAAAGTGCTGCCTGCTTGATACAACCTCACCATACAGTTTTCTTTACATTTGAAGTCTTAACTGCCCATTTGCCTCTTGAATATCTGACGTGAATGTTGAACTCTCATTTTTTTTAACAAGACTTCTGACCCCATAGTTAGTTTAGAGAGACTGTCACTTATTAGACCAAAGTGCTACCACTCAGTAATATACCACTCTTGATCTGACACAGAAAAACTGAGGTAAGTCAGTCTATTAAATTTTTCTCATATGAAAATCCAGGCAGGCTGCCTTCATACAAAATTATGGCTATCAAGTATTTCTTTAGTAAATCCCATAGAAAATTTTTTTTCCATTTCCCTGAACTAGATTTGAAACTAATTCTAATTAGTTGCTAAGTTGTAAAATGCTGCCTCTTGCATCTCTGTTTGCCACTTCTTAATGTCTGAGATTCTGATCAGTCGCCAAATATAATACGAAAGCAGAAGCTAATAGAGTAACTGAATTTCTACTGTGTTTTTCATCCAAGATCCAGAATACTTTACAAACATTAATTAAAGTTTCACAACACCCTTGTGAGATACCAAAGCACTGGTGCTGCCATCAAGAAATGAGTAGATAAAGACTGTAGTAGACTTGGCCTGGCTTATGGCACTGGTTAAAAATGCACTGAAGCCTGTGAAACGAGTTATTCCCTTACCACATCATTCAACAGCAAAAGATAACACCTAAAGCATGTAAGTAACCTGAGTGCTCTCCTCCAGGAACTGAATTCACCTTTTCCAGAATGTGATTGAGCTTCCTAATTTTTTTTGTAGAGGTCTATGCCAGGGTAGTCTAACTAAGCTCCTTCCATAGCCAAAGTTCACACACTGATGAACTGTGCTGTAGGTGCTCCATCCACAGAGGGTCGAAGGTGACAAGCACAGATGTAGATGTCTATGCTTGTAGACCTCTATGCTTCATCAGGTTAATTTCATCTCATGTCTTGTTTGCAACCTGAACTACACTAAAAGGAAGAAACATTTGCTAGTTGTCCATTACAAATTATTAATGATATAGTAATACAGTTATGGTAATATAATGCAAATATAATTTTAATTTGATAGAATTTTTCCTTCTAGAGTTCTGTGATACTTCATCTAACCTCTTTTTCTACCTCTCAATTTATGTCCACTTTTGTTCTTATTTCAGAGTTTTTGGAATGCTTCTTTAGACTCTTGTTTTATGTCTTGTGCCTCCTACGGTAGCATCCAAACAAAATTAATACTGCAAAGCTTCAGGATTAATGCAGAAGTTACCCTTTCTACATTTGTGAGGGTAATGCTTTATACAGCCTTCAGAAATATACAGTATGGAAACATTACAAAATTCTACCAAGCAGAGAAGGAATTGTCAGGTGTGAATAGTTTTCCAGAAGTGATGCACAATTAATCATTTCCAACATCAGTAGTTACAAGAAGTGACTGAAATGCAGCAGCTTGAAGTGTGTTTACTGTCACAAGTGATGTTGGAATTCTGAGGCAAGCAAATAGGAAAATACACAACAGAAGAGATTCATCACATTAACTTCAGACACCTGTACTGTAGATAGCTGCGTTTGAGCCAGTTTTGTAGACTCCCTTTATGATCAATGAAGAAACTTGGAAGTTATGATTCATTTTCTTCAAAGGGAGAGATGTGTCTATTACTCTTCATTGACTTTAATAGGAGTCCAGCCAAATAGCTCAGATAAAGACATCTACCCCACAAATGTGTGAAGTGAAACATATCCCTCCCACTGATATTGTTTGGGGTTTTATAGATAATTACATTGCCTCAGCAGCTATTCCACACCTTCATAATATACCACAATATCCATATTGCCATTACGGTATCAGCAAAGTTCCACTATATCAGTTGAAAAAATTATAGGATAATGTAGTAAAGAATATATGGCTATGTATAGAGTCTTGATGGCTTAGCCATCTCATTTCTTAAATTCCTTTATACAATGACTGCTGTACCTGAAAGCACTCTTAAACAGCTCCTTGGCTTTCTAAGGTATCATGTCTAAATTGAATTCAGATACATTAATGTGTTTATAAACTCCTTGTGCAAGGATTTAAGCAAAGGCAGGAGTATTGAAAATGAGTACAAATCCCGTCATGCTGTTTCACTGTGAAAAATATAGTTTCTTTGTATTCTGAAAGTTCAATCATTTCCCTATTTCAAGTATACTCATATTATTCCAATAATATTGCACTTATCCTTGGAAAAAAAACTAAACTCCATTTCACAAATCTTACTACATATAGTGTCAAAATTCTGTACAGAAGCTATTTTGTTTAAACCACGTTTTGCTATTATTTCTTCACAGACACTATTCCAAACAATGTTAAGCAGCTGATACATTGCCTTCAGATTCTAGGTGGTCCCCTTTTTAAGTAACAGCCTTCACCTTTGTCCCTGAAAATCTCATCGTCGTCCTCTTACACCGACTCTTCCTACAGAAACAGCTTCCTGCAAAGTACTTCTTTTCATCTCCTCGCACTCCCATATTCAAATTTTGCACAAAACTTTGATATTGATTTTTTTGGCAGTACATATTCTCCTTCTGGATGTCTAGCTACTTTGGATATTGTCTTGAAGTTGCTGATCACTGCAACCTGTCATTTAAGTAGGTCCTCTGCCACTACCATCCTTTTTACTGTCATCAGTCTTACTCCACGTTCAATCATTAAATGTCAGGCAGTAACTCACAAACTATTTTTTTCCTCAACTGTTAGCCTAGTGGAGTATAAACTAACACCATATCAGGTATAAACTCCCACAGTATTTTAAAATTTAGCCTGATATTAGTCTCTTTTCCTATACATAATGTCTCCTTGCTAAAAGCTGTTATGTATCACAGATTGACAATAATAAAAAAACCCAAAATGTTTACCTTGTTATCCCTGCTTGTAAAATTACCAAAAAAAATTACCATTAATTAACATGAAATTGAAGTCACTTAAAACCCCTTGGAAACTTTTGGTAGAGTGAATAGGGTTACTCAAATTTGAAATGTTGCTGCAGTCAAAATGACACAAAATGTGTGACAATGTGTTTGTTTTTCAGATACTGTGGGTCTGAAGATATTTTTTTTGTATACTTCAATTATAAAAACATTTAAAACATACAAACTTGCGCAATTTTTATTTTAATGAAGATGAGAAGTTCATTAACGAAGATAAATATTTCATTAGATGTTAAATAAAACAAAGAGATTTTTTGGCTTCTCTCAGCACAAAATTCCTTTGAAAGATTAATTAATACATGCAAATTATGCAAATTAGACCCATGCAAATATTTTATGAAGACAATTAAGGGAACCATTAATTACTGCTTTTTTTGCTTCAGTGAGATTCATTCATTTAATTTTAATTTCACTTTAACTGTTTTGATGTATAATCTTGCAGCTAAGAACTTTATCTTTCCTAGTGGGTCACTTAAACTTATAAATTTCATCAAGTGAGCAGCAACAGAAATCTGTAAAGATATTCTCTGGGCTATGTTTAGTATCAAGAGAAATTTTTAACACAATGCACTCCTAGAAACTGCAAAACTGGAAGGGAATGTGAGCTCATTCTTGGACAAGGTTCAACTGCTGGAAAAGCAATTAATTTGCTTTGGCTGTGCTAATATAGGGGAATTAGAAAGTGTGACACAAGACAAATAGAAATAATTAGTTCTCCAAAATGATGTTCTCATTAATATGGTTTGAACAGTAGAAATAAAAAACATTATTGTGGCATGTCTGCATTCTGTCCCTAGCCACAGGAGGTAGAAAAATGCAAGATACAGCATTTTTTCACCTTTGTAGTTTGCTTGGTGGTGGCATTTTTTTTTATTTTTTTTTTTTTTTACTGTAGGTTTTAAGAAAAACAAAGTGAGGACCTGATTCTGTTATCTAAAGCCTGCTCTTGTACAAAGCATGAGGGATCCCTAGGTTTCTAGACTGTATTCTTCCTGTGAAAATATGAAGCTATAAATCTTATTGACTAGGCTTTTCATAACACTGAAGTTCCTACACTGAAACTTTGATTTCAATATTGTTCATTTAAAACACATTTTATGATAAGAAGGACACAAGATAAGTCTATCCTGTACTCTAAGATACTATAGCAAAAGATTGATCTATCAGAAGAGTTTATAAAAACCTTCCCATATCTGATAACATAAAAGTTAAGTTTTCCTTTTCCATAATATGAACACAAATGCATGCATCTGACAAACTATACAGGCGATTTCAGTTGCTCTCATTCTTAACACTTACACGAGTGAAAAAATGAGTTTTATACAAGCAATGAAAATCACTAACTGGTACTCTTCACAAAAACAGGCTGTTAAAAGAACATTTGCTCATTTACACTCTGAATTTCTTAGTATGTTGCAGAATTAAAGTTAATGGAATGTTATGTGGCCCACTCAGACTGATATAATATGATTTTAAATTTATAATTTATGTAATATTCAACTTGCAGGTGCTTTGCCTTCCAGCTGTTTACCAAGTTCCAACTCCAGGCACTGCCCTCCGAAAGCTTTTCTGTGTACATACCTTTCATCTTATTAATGTGCAATGATTTAATTTCATTTCTTTATTTTTCCACTTTGGTGGCAAATCTCCAGTATCTGACAGAAATTGAGATTTTTCTCTTTAAATACAAGAAGGAGAGATAAAACGTGGCCATGGCTTGACGTTTTTTGATGGGTGATTACTACCATTAAGAAAATTCTCAAGTGCAATTACCACAGAGGTTTAACAAAAATATTCAAGGAAACTTCTAGAACTTATACTGTAATAATACTGTGTAAACAGAAGTTTGTCTTCAGGGAAAGTTGATAAAAGAAAATGTAAAGAAAGACTTCCACTTGAAGTTAAAACTTTCTCATTCTTTGAATAGTCATTTATTCTTTAACATGCATATAATACTTCCATGTTCCTAATTTTGTAAATTTGTCAGTTAAACACATGGTTGAATGAGCATAATTCTTGCAAAATTCTGCAGGTAGTCAGCTTTTTTTGCAAACTTATATTAAACATGGCTAGGGTTTAATACCTCACCTTCATACCATACCTAGACATTTCTATGCTAGCCTTTGATAAAAGGTTTTTGGTATTCAAATACTGTTCTCCCTTTGTTAGGATTGTCTTAGTCTCCATCCACATTCTTCCTCAGTTTGAGCTTTTTGGCTTCTCCCTCAACTTTCTGTTTTAGTTTCTCAGGGCTGTGATCTTCCTGCCATTGTCTCCTTCTCCATGCTTCACATCCAAGTAGTCTAATCCACAAATAGCCACCCTGTTGACAGCTGATATAGCCCTTTGTACTCCAGGTCTGGTCCCTTTTGTCTGACCTAAAACTTCAGGCTTCTTTTTTAACTCTGTGTGGAAGTTTAGCTGCTATGCCAATCTCAGGTTGGGAAAACAGAGCTCTTAACCACTTTCTCCTTCACATTCCTCATCCTCTTTCCCTCTACTCACGAGAGTCACACCTCTTAGTCACTATAAACTGCTCTTTTAATCTTGTCTGTCCATGAAATGTGTAACTTCTAAGTCTTCATTACAACACAGCATCTAAATTTATTTTCATAAGAAAACTGTGTTCCTCATTTTCCCATTCCTCTGTCTAACTGTAAACTCATACAATGTTTCTCCTCCTCATATCTTACCTACTAAAGCTTACTTCTGTCTGTTTTATATAAACAAATCCATATGGAAAATATATTTTACTAGTCTGTGTCTTTTAATTGTCACTCCTTTTCAGTTCCTTCATTAGATATCCCTTGTCACAACTGGAAACACACAAATTGACAGGTTTTGCCTTACCCTTCTCCTTGTGTATTACTCCTTACAAAAATGCTTCAAATTGGAGTGATGCTTCTGAGTAAGAATCCTCATAGCTTTTTCTCCTGTTGTCCACGCTTAAGACCCTCATGCAGTGTTCACAGGACTAACTCACTGCAACACTGCCAGCTTGAAATCTGGATTTGTAGGTGAACCTAACAGCAAAAGCTGAGATCAGGAATGGTACCTGAATCAGGAACGTGATCAGAAAGGTGGGTTCATGAACACAGAGAACTTCCCACATGAACTGAAGAAAATGTTGACCAGCAGTCACTTACATCTCATAGTGTTACCCTCATCTCAAACAACACTTTAAGGGAACTGACTTTTTTTTTTTTTTTTTGCTATATTCCTTTACTTATTTTTGTTTGTCTTGGTCATGAATGGGGACAGTAATCTGAAAAATTTGATAGCATATATAAGTGGGGACGGTCATATAAAAAGGTTTTATGATTACTATTGCACCACTACTGCTGGTGTAAGATGGGTTTACTTCATGAATTGAATGCTCTTCCATGTAAATTGCTGGTAATTAATTTGCTTTTTGCTATTCCCATATAATACTTGGGGACAGATTTGCATTTGAGAATTAAGGTTTAATTAAATGCTACATCTTACTTGTTTTTTTGACCAAAACATTCAAACAAAAGCATGTACTAATGCATGCATGCTTAGTCTTCAGCTCCTGAAGTACAGAAAGCTGATACTGGTTAATCTTCTACTTCATGAGTAGAAAGGTAAAGCTAGGTATTGAGCCTGTCTGTATACCAGGAAGCTCAAGAAAGAAATTCAATGGAGCTTTGGGGTTAGGAATCTGGCAGAACCTACAGATTCAATAATTCATTCACAGAATCACAGAATGTTATTTCCCATTTCTTTAGCTTCAAACCTTCCAGGTGTCATTATGTTAGGTACTGTAACCAAAATGCTGACACTTATGTAGAAATAACAGAATCTGGAGCTTATATGGCAGGACTTTTTTTACAAAAGCTGACCATATAGGGTCAACTAGATATGTGATGGGTAATTCTATAAAATAAATAATCAAATAATGCTAGGCAACATGTGTTGCTGTGTTTTCAAAGCTGTGTCTAACAAAGGAAGGACTTGACAAGACTTACACAAAATGCACTTGGACATTACCCTGATAGTCACAGATAAGTGTGAACAAGTACAGAGCAAGCACAGATGAATTGTTACATGTATTCTGTTAGCATGAAGCTCTGGGACATCAATGCACCACAAATATTTAAATGGGTAAATTTCATCTAATGTCTACTCAATGAAACAACAGGAAGGAACATATAAAAGGGAAGGCAGAAACATGAAAGGCAGAATGAAAATTTTAGCTTTTGTGTGATTTAGGTTCAGTCCCTGATCTACCACAGATTTCCAACATATCCACAATCAAGCTTCTTAGATCCTCTATGGTATCAAGATAATTGCTTTATTCTGCATCACATCAGGAATCTAAATCCATTACAGATTGCATTCAGATGGTAAAATTTCTACTAGCTGTTCAGATACTCCTGAAGCAGCTCAAAACAATATATCTGACACAGACCACAGGCTGCAAACAAAATAAACAAATGAATGAACGAAACATTAAATATTTGTTTCCTAAAACTTACATTCATGCAGTGATGTTTTAAATAGTTGAATTATCCTCTGAAAAAAACCCCCAGCAATTTAAGAGACTATTTTTTCACTAACTAATTTTGTTGGATTTACTGACTTAGTGTCTTCTCATGAATAATCTGCCCTTAAACAGTTTCTCAGAACTGTTATGCACAAACATGCTTATCTTCAACTTATTTCCTGATTTTGTTTTCTGTTTCGATACACTTATTAACACTAGCCACTGAAAAGAATTATAAATGCTTAAATTAGTTCTGTTGAATGTCTGTTGAAGACCAACTTTAGTTCTTAAGCTATTTCTACATGTGATGACTTTTGCAAGCTTCACAGTGAAAATGATTTTTTTTTTTAAAAAAGGAAGCATCTATGGAAAAATTTTAATACTGTAGAAATAGAAGGCAAAGATGTTTCAAAGAAGAGAGAAGGTACAAAAATACTCTAAGCCATATTATCAAAGTTCTGGCCTGGCATATCCAGGGCCAGCTCTATATTTGTCTAAGGGCCAAATCTATGGAACAACGTATCAGATCAAAACAACCCCCCCGCCCCCAAGCCCCAAACAAACACACAAATAAACAAAAAACCCAAACCTAACCAAAACCCCACCCAATTTTTTTCCACACTTCACTTTTTCCTTTCTCATTCTAATTGCTATGTCCACAGATAACAGGAGAGCAAGGTCTAAAGAAATTATCCCTTGAATGTTTGTGTGTTTCCATCAAAAATCACAGAATCACTCAGGCTGGAAAGAACCTCTGAGATCATCAGGTCCAGCACAGGCTGCTCTTATGACCCAACTAAGAATGCAGTATACTCAAAGCTGTTACAACTGAGAAAAAAGGGCTTGATTCAACATCTAGAATGACTTCAGTCAGCCTTCTATATGTACTGTGTGGCTTTCAGATGCTGCTCCAGAAGGGCCTGGTTCTTCCACAGACATGATTAACCTTATGCAGATGTCTCAGATTCCCTGGGGCATCTCAAATGGCACAAGTCATCCTCTTGTGGAAAACCAAATCACTTTTTAAATAGTGTAAGAATTAATGTAAAGATAAGAGCATCTTCTCTCTGAAAACCTTTTCAGAGTTTCAGACATGCAGGGAAGAGATGCGAAATTGATGATGCACCTTCCTTGGCAGACCAGCTCACTTGACTTGCTAGGAAATTTTCTTCTTCAATACAGGTAAAGGCTGACAGTCAAAAAGGGTCACTGAACATGATGGCCCCAGTTCATATTTAATGTTTTAAATCTGAATGAACTTGAAATTCAAGATTTGAAATCCTATCTGGATTGAGTTTTTCTTTTTCCCTGCTCAAACTGTAGTACATTTCAGTAAGGAGACATGGATCTCCTTGTCTAACAGATTTTCTCCTACGTGTGCTTAGTGGATAAAGTAACCTACTGGCTACTAGTTTGTACTAGTAGTTCTTTAAAGATCTCTGAAGTACTTCTAGTGGAACTGAAAATTATTACTGTTATTTCGGCATGCAAATTTTCTCCCTCACGCTTCACATTACAAGCCACAACAAGGGAAGTGCAAATATTAGAAAATCTCAAACCACTAAAAATTTGAGCTTTGCTGATGGAAAAGTCCTAATGATTTCATAGAGGAATGTAACACTAACATTGGCATGTTAAGTTCCTTTGCAATGAGGTGATAAACAAACTTCAGGCATTTTTAAATCTCTGTAGCAGTTTAAGACACAAACACAAAGAAAAACGTCTTTGTGACACACATTACAGCTGATATGGTGACACTTTCCAGCACTTGTCTAGAAAGTAGTAAATGTGACTAAGAAAGAAGTAAAAAGGACACCTGTCTACACAGTGTAAAGGCAAACACTGAGAAACAGCTTACAGACAGCAAATGTAGGTCCTCAACCAACCTAAAGAAGCACAGGATTATAGTTCAGCTGTGAATGAACTAAAAATCCACTTTGTTTATACCTGTTTCATAATAGGCTACAGAAAGACCATTTCACTGAAACAGTGTTTTTGTTGTTGCTGTTTTAATCAATTTTTCATCCTGGTTTACAAACCGAAGTATTTTACTTCTTTCTCTGGAAGAGAAAAAGTGATTTATTTTTTTTTTGGCAGATGAGACTATGCTAGAAATGTGTATTCAGGTTCCAGTCACCTTCTGAGGGAGAAGGCGAAGGGAACAGAGCACTTATGGGAAACAAAAAGAGGCAGGATGGTGACTTTCTGTGTCTCACCCTTCCCAGCTAGAAAGACAACTAGGGTGACTTTGGAAGTCTGATAGATAAGAATTCATCCGTCCTGTCCATTCCTCTTTGAATGGTCTGAACATGGAGGAGGAAGAAAGAGATGAACAAAAACAAAGTAATTCAAGACAATTCTATCTGAAGTCTTCATAGCCTCTTTGGCACACAATGTGTTTTATTTAATACTTTTATTGTCCTGAATTTTCCCACTTGACTCACTTCATGCTTAGTCATTAATTTTAAACATAGTCACTTTAAAAGTGCACTGAAGTACAATGTTGGAAGAAAGCCTCTGATTGATTAATCATTTATTTCTGTAGAAAAGCCATGAACATATTTGATTTCTAGCAGCTTCATATGTATAAAGCTATAAAATGAGATGTAAATTGCAATAGATAGCAATTTCAAAGAAAATGTGGAAAAGTTTATGCAAGAGCGTAAGTGTTTGATGAGAAGGCTCTGTAAGAATACTTTGCAATGTAACTGTTTATTAAATCTATGCCTTTCCTTTGCTTTTTGGGTGATAGATAACAGGATTATGTACCTTAAAGTGTAAAGGTGTAGCTAACAATGACCTATGAACACTATGAAACAATTGCCTATTTATAGGTTCTTGCCTGCAATCAATACTACCTTCTGTTTAAGTTAATCAATGTTGTCTTTAATTGATTGGCTTGGGTTGAAAACTTGCCAAAGTGCTGAACTCCTGGGCAGTGGGGTAGAGAACATACTTAATACTGCATTCAGATTTCAACAGCAGAAGACAGACAAACCGGAAAGAAAAATCACAATAAATGTCTAATGTACAATCTAGGTTTAAAATCTGAACTCTACTGTGTTGTCTGACAAGCCAAAAAGTCGTTAAAACAAATGTCTTTAAAACTTGTGAACTGATAAAGCTAGTAAGGCTTATTCTTCTTAGGGAAAATAAAATATTTAAATTAGTGTACAAGGAGAGAGTCCAGCTCTTTCTAAAATGTATAAAAAATAGAGAACCTATTTTTAGAGATATATCTTCTGCAACACTAATGAAATTCAAGGTGGGGCATACAGATTAATGTTGTTTATTATTATGCATATAATTTCATAGAAATGCATGGCACTGTACAGATGAATAATAAGTACATGACCCTGACATTAATACCAAGCATTATACACTGCAAAGAGCACCTGAAGTTTAAGGCACTAATCAGAAGGAAAATGAAGCAGTATATCATGTCTTAATGCAAACAGGAACAATGTGCAACCAGCACATTTTTTTAGGAAGACTGAACAAAAATAAAATAAAATCAGGTGGACTAACCAAAGGAAGCTAGTAACATAATTCCAATAAATGTCACTGAGGGTTAGACACCACATTTCCAATACTTTCCCCACTTGAACACCACCACTAGATATGAAAATATTTTTTTCTGAGAATGACAAAAGAGAAGAGCGATAATGAAAACACACAACACTTCAGCTTCTAAAATTTAACATTCGCTGTCCATACATTTTCACCAGTGCATCAACTTGTTTGACAAACTCTGGTATGCAAAGGAAGACAGAAACAGGACAGCAGACATCACCCCCCAGTGGGTCACTTTTGCTCCATTCTGTTGCCCTTTTCACTTTTCTGGTAGCTCGGATCAGGTCTCTTACCTAGAGGTGCTAGAATAAAACTACGGAGAGCAGTCACATCACAGAGATGGTCCTGTCCTATGCCTGAAGTTAACCAAAGCTGTAGAGAATGAAACCAGTTCTCTTACTGAACTTCAGAAATCCTAAGAATGGAAAACTTAAGGAAGAACCCTGAGAATCAGACAGATTAAAAAAAAAAAAACGAAAAAAAAAAAAGCAAAAAATCTGACAGATTGCTGGAAATCGTGCTCTCCAAGAAATCATATTTCACAAACACAGACAGACCTTCTTACTGTTAGCTGATTTCTAAGCTGAAAATAGTTGATTTGCTGGGTTTTGTTTTGTTTTGGTTTTTTGTTGTTTGGTTTGGTTTTGGTTTTTTTAAATGGCCCAAAAGTCTAAGTAGCCTAAAAATAACAGAAAAGTTATCTCCAAAAAACCCCTCCAGTTCACAATTTTGCCATTGCTGCTTCACAGAACCTTTTCATATTTCTATGGGTCTAGAATTGTCAGCTGTTTGTTTCCATAAACAGCTTGGCTAAGTAGCAGATGTTTCCTTGGGCAGTTATTCAATATATCTAGAAAAAAAATCCCTTTGCCTTCCAGGCTTCTGACAGCTTTGTTTCCAGCTCCTGACTTCTTTTCCCTGCTGAAATGTTCAACCTTTATAGCAGGCCTGCACAACAGGTGGGCTGTGGGTCTCTTGCAGATTGAAAAACCATTTGTTTTGGCCCATCAGCTGCTGAGAAGCATCATGTACTGTTTGATTTGCCCAGCTGCCAAGAGGCAGCAACAAGATGTCCAGCAGAAAATGCATATCTCCTAGCTTGTCACTGATCCCTCAGAATCCATGTATCTCCTATTCAGCCACCTGGTCAAGCAGCAGACACATAGCTCCAGATCATGCACACACATTGCATCACAGCTCAAAGAAGTGGCGTAATAAGAAAGATTTCAAAGTCATATTTGGCAGGGGGAGAGGCTGAAACAGAGGTGGAAGGAAAATGGGAAAGTGATGGTACAAGCCAAACTGAAATTCTGCTGAAATGAGTCAGTGAGAAAAAAGAATGTCACGTGTGAAAATGAAAATGTATATTCACGCTGAAAATGACCTGATAAATCCATTTGATAATCCTGACTCTATACTAAACCCAAGCACCTTTCTGCTAGAAGTCACATGCAATAATGAGTAACAACAAATCCATAGTTCTTACTAAGCAGCAATAAAAATGGAATAACTGATGAGCAAGGGTCAATTGAATCAAAATGTAGAATTTACAAGTTGATATTTATTTAACATTTCTAGGATGTTTTAATGAGAACAAAGGCCAAAAGAAAAAAAACAACAAAACAAAACTTGATAAAATGTATAAAAAAATCACATGCTGTTTTTTCTTGGGTTTAATCAAATAATCTCATAGAGAATATATGAACATTAGTTTACATGGCATTATACAGATGGATGACCTCACCTTTGAGAAGCTATGGGAGCAAATGGAATTGCTTACAAATAAGAGGAAGGGAGACACAGAGAGGAACAGACAGAAATGCGAAGATACAAGATAGAAGCCCTGGGAGAAAGATGAAATTATTGAAGAGACTCTACAGAATAATGGATCAAAGAAATGGACTTGATGTTGGTCATCACAGTCAATCTCATGGGCAAAATAAATGAATGAAAGACTAAAGGAAAGACATTTTAGTTAAATGTGCTGCGAAGAGAACTGAAGTCCCCAGAAAAGAAATAGATGTCCTGTCATTTGAGGATATTGAAAACTATTTTTAAAAAATCATTAGTTAATTTGAGAGTAGTCTTGCACTGGAAAATGTGTCCTATCTACGATTAGCAGCCAACAGTAATCTTCTTGAAGTCTAAAAACGTAAACTCATACAAAACTTAAGATTTAGAGAAATTAGGACAAGAAGTCTGATGCAGTTGGAATTGGAAATAAAGACAGAAAATGGGACTAGGGGGAGTGACTGAGACTGGTTAAGCACCCGGATATAAACACAGAAACCAGGGCACTGGAAGCCACTCTGAAATTAAATTAGAAATAAAAAATTAGAAAGAAAGAGATTCTACAATTTGGGAGTGGATATCTAGGACTGATACAAAAGGCCAGAGAAGAGGAAGAAACAAGAATAAAAAAACTCGATGGAGGCACTGCTAAAAGTGATACAGGCTGCAAGAAAAAAATGAAATACAGAAACACAAAATACTCTGTGCTCAAGAGCATGAAATGCATCCCAAGATTTCCTTTACTTATGTCAACATATATATGTAAAACCCTTGTGGCAAAATGGTTGTTCTTTAGACCACAGTACTTAAAATAAGAAATTAAAGTTTATCAGTTACTTTCTTAGCTTTAGCACTGTGAATCTAAAGAATCAAGTCCACAAGGTTGTCAGATGTCCTTTCAGAGTGAAACTTCTGACTTTTTAGCTTACTTGTTAGAAGAAACCCTGGGAAATGGTTGCCTAGGACATTATTCAGTGATGAAGCAGAAGACTCAACTGTTAGGAAATGCCAAAATTAAGTTTTAACATATAAAGGAAATTGAGATAATAATTTACACCTCCTCTGTAAAGCATGATGTCTAATGATGAAAGTATTATATAAAACCCAGGTATTATATAAAGCATGAGAACACACATTGAGCACTGAAGATAAAGAAAATATTGGAGAGATATCCATTCATAGTACTACATCCTTGTCCCTGGCAATGAATGAGAAAGGATAGTGTGAAAAATACAGTATCTAATCATGTAATTAAAGATTGTATCTTGATGCATATACAAAGATGGTTGAACAAAGGTGCTGAAGACAACCTTAATTCTACCATTTCCTAATTTTTGAATGTTTGAGTTTACAGCCTTGATAATGGTTTTATCCAATAAAGTTTTTGATCTCATAAGAAATATCATCACACATTTCCGCATGCTTTTGTCCAAGATTTATACATCAGGAATGGAATTGTGCACACAAGCTTCACAGAACAACCAAGAGTTCCTTTTCAGTGTGGAAGTCCTTCAGATAGCTACCTTTCAAAGACAAACATAGCAAGAAAGAATCAAGGTCTATCATTTGCTGAGATGATTACACAGATTTTTGCTCGCTGAAAAATAGATGAAAGAAGTTTCAAACCAGCACAGAAAAAAATTAGTTTAGGTTTTCAGGCAAATGACTGAAGCTCCATCCAAGCAACTTCTGTTAACGTGGAGGGCAGCTGTAGGGAAGCTTTACCCTAGGTACTTAAGAAGCAAAGTGCACACACTAGGTTCTTGGTATGGCAAAGTTAAATCATAATTTCTATCTCATTCTCAGTAGCCTTCAAAGGCCTCACAGTTAACTTTATACAGGACCATGCAGTCAGTGTGCTGAGTTGCATTCACTTTCTTTCTTTATTCCTGAATCTGCTCAACATCTCCATTTTCTGCCTTGCCCTTTCTGGGAAGGAAAAAGACAGGTAGCCCTGGAAGCTTTTATGTGTATGATAGCTGAGTGGCTCTTTTTCTTACATCAGGAGAGCATAATCTGAAGCCACAGTTAACTATTAATCTAAACCTACAACAGAGGGGGAGAACTAGAACAAGGCATGAAGAAATGGTGGGAAAGGGCTTGGAAAGCATATGCTCATTTTGGTAAGAGACAGGGAGAGTAAAAGAACATACTCATTAGTCAAAAGGCTAGAAGGGAAAAAATATTTGCATCAGAATATGGAATTGTGGTATGAAATTTTGATTGATGGAGAAAAAGAACAAAATTTGCACTGGAGGAGAATGCCTCATAAAGGAAAGATTGACTGAAAGTAGAATAGCACAGGAAAATTTCAAAGACAGTTAAAGTGTAATGGTTCTCTTGGAAAAAAAAGACATTTGGGGAAAAAAAGAAAAAAGATATGCCTGAGAATACATGGGAACTGGACAGATTAGCAAAAAACAATGGAGTTGGCTTCATAAGAAGCCATTACGATGACATGTAGAAGTTGGAAATGTACTAGAAGAAAGCAGAAAAGACACTGATTGAGGCAATTGCTAGAAAACAGAAAGGAAATGGATAAGATAAATAAAACAGCAGTCTGAGAGAGAGAGAATTTGGTTAAGTTTCCTGTTTGGGATAAAAGCCCAGAACAATTTGGGAGTCACTTTGGAAAAGCAAGATATGACAGGGACACCATATGAAAAGAACGGTCAATGGGGAAGACAGTGCATAAGTAGAGAATTTTTAGATGAGTTTAGACAATGCACAAAGAGAGTGGTGATTAAATGGAATGAAGATGATTGTACAGGACTTGGGAGGGAAACTGCTGGGAGACAGAAAACTGGGAATTTGGGATTTGAAGAGGAAAAGAATAATTAATAATGTAGACAGACAAATAAATAGTAAGTAACCAGATGGGGAAGAAAAAGTGAATGGAAATGAGAAAGTAAGAGAGGCAGTAAATGTCATAGTTCTAGTGCTTAGTAAGAGGTCTGATAACAAAACAGTATATAAAAGTCAAACATTATCTTTGTATGGTACCTTTTTGTGTGGGATGAGGGGGTCTTGGGAAACCGGATTGGGAGCTAGGCATAGGCATCTAGTGAACCTACAATATGTATGGAGAAGAGGATAATCTGCTTTATTATTATTTAAAACAGAAGCAAGAAAGAAAACATTTAAACCAGTGTCTACACCAGTTCCTAATAACTTAGCATCTATTTGAAACTGTTAAAAAAATATGAGACCCATAATTGGTTTATTTATTATGCTATTTGCTAGCATTTTATGGATATTCCAGGAAACTATTATCTATCCGGTGCTTAAAAAAACCCAAACCCAACCCTAAAATATTTTCGTTGCTTCTTTTTATAGTCTTATATTCATATGTCTTTTTATTACCTCTCCCATTTTACAAAAGACTTAACATGAACTGAAAATGAATCTGAAGGAGTGGTACATGATAAAAAATAGAACAGAACATACCTCACTTATTGACAAATGCCATTAGCTATTATGTTTTAATTAGTTCTCTCCCCTACTTGCAAAAGTGGTAGTTAAAAGTAACAACATTAAATGTAACCTCAAGTTGACCAGTATGCTTTTATTTAAATATTCCACAGAACACAGCAGTTTTCCTACTTTTGTTTGCTTTGTTACAGACCTGCAGAGCATGCTTAATACAGCAACTTGCAAAAAAATAATGATTGTGGATAAAGATACTATTGCCCAGACATGCTTTGATACTGATATCCAGATATACTTTTGAGAGGGGTAAGAAAAGAGTATTTCCTCAGTGAGCAATTTTTTCCAGAACCTGAAACATGATAGAGATAGTATTATATCCCTTATTATGAAATATATTATCCATTCTATATAATAATTATTCGATAGTGCATACTAGAGTATACAAAATACCATCTACAGATGAAATGTAAGGACCTAACTGACATTTTATGAAATTGGAAAGAGAGGGTCTTTATTGATAAAATTTAAAAAAAACTGTTGGGGAAATCTCAGCTTCACCCATTGGGAAGTTTTTGTAGAGTTTTGCAACTAAACTCTTGAAGAAGCCCACCTGTACTGAGCATGTTTTATCCTAGTGCTGCAGGAGTAAAGCAGTTCTTTCCCTGCAATTCTCTCTCCTCATTCCTGCCATCAACTACCATTCTAAATATTGAAGTAAGAACAAAGAAATCTTCTTTGTTTTTCTCTCAGTGCTTGTTTCCCTGATATCCAGGCAGATGCAGAAGAAGAAACAGAATGTATACTGAAAGCAGTAGGGAATGTGAGCTTGATGGGGAGGAAAGGGGAAGCAAAGAATGTGGACAGAGATGTAGTATCAAAGAGAAAAGCCTGGTGATGGGGAATCAGTGCAGCATAAGCTCTTGAAATGGCTGGTCATGAGGGGAGGCAACAGGAAGGGTGAGATAGAAGCAGGGGACTAGGAGGCTACTGAGAAGAGAGAGAGCTTTTCATTAAAGGAATAATCAGGGTGGCATGATACAGTTCAGCAGAATGGGAAATTAGGGAAAAAAAGAAACACAATACAATGTAGAGTAAGGAAAGGGTGAGATTAGCCATTAATGGAAGCTGGAATTGGAGTGAGGATGAAGAAACCAGGAATAAGTGAGAGACAGAGATACGAGGGGGGATGCTGCAGGGGGCACAGAGAAAAAGGGAGGTTGATGGTGAAAGGGAATCCTCCTTCTAGTGTTGGAAGTGAACACAAAGAGTCCTGAGACTTAGCAGTATTCAGCTGCTGCTAACTAGTTCTTGAACTATTTCTGAGGTCTGTCATTTGGTAATAGCTGATCTGCAATGACAATAAGTTCCTACAGTTATATTTGTGCTGAACTGCTGTGTGACAGTTAAGGTGAATATGTTAAATGATAGGAAATTGCAACTCTATTTCTGGCTTCTTGTTTCCTTTTCTTAAAAAAAAACAACAACCCTATTTTAATTATGATTTAAGACTGCAAAGTAGAGACAGAAAACGTCAGAATTAAGGTTGCCTTTCAATGTGATCCAATGTCACAACTGGAATATGGTAGGCCCCAGTCTTTAATTAAATAATAATCTGTGGGTTGTTGATTTTTCCTTGCACCACCTTGGGCAGATGAGTCAAGGAAAGGTAATAATTACTGAGCATGTTGCTTTTAAGTCCTTCATTTCATTTGTTGCAGAAATGGAAATATATGAAATGAATGTAAGTAGGCAGAGGATAGCTGGAAAAGAATGGATAATCATGGTTAAAAGCTGAAGAGCTTCTCTTAAGTAGTTTGGGATAAGACCTTCAGAATATGCACTTTCAAAATACTCAGGAATTATGTGTTGCTGATTTTATAAATATTCAGCTTGGTATCTCAGCCTATAAGCAAAACTGAATTCAACAGGAACAGTTATTTTAAATACACTGAATGCATATGTAAAAAATGTGAAGTATCCTGGAAAAATAGGTCCTAGCTACTTGAAAGTTAAGCAATTTGTCACCTTCATCTTTCTTTGTATCCCAGCTTTCAAATAGAAATACTATATACTTCCCTTCCTTGTGGGAATGCTCTGAAGAGAAAGTAATTAATGTGTGCAAAGAGCTCAGATAACTGCAGTGACCAGTGTAACAGAATGGCCTCCTAAGAAATTACATGCCTGTCTTTAAAACAAACAAAAAAACAATATCACTGAGTTATAATTAAATTATATAATTACTGGATTCTTACTAAATTAATTACGTCAAATGGTGCTTTGAATAAGACACATTTTATGGGAAGGAAAGTAGGATTCTGGAATAATAAACTTTGTAAGATTTACCTACTTTACAGGCAACATTTACTCTGGCATACTCCAACTTCAGAATTACTGACTTTTAATTTGCTTTCACTCTAAATATTTTTGTTTATATACATGTGTTTGACCTAAAAGTAAGAACTTATTGCCTCTTCTATATTTGTTTACATGGTCAGTGCATTAGAAGCTTGTTGACTTTTTATTCCGTTACAGCCTCCTTGTGGCACACCAGTAACAACTCCTTAGGAGTTAGAAAAAGTGATTAAGTAACACACAGAAGATGCCAAATGATACTGTTAAGATGATTGACTTCAAACAGCAAAATAATGGCAATTGAGAGTGATTACTGGATATAATCATTTTAGGCTTGCCTCTGAAAAATGTGCCTTCATTTACAATTGAAAATCTATTCTATTTTTACTGTTTAGTATTCATGTAGGTAGATTCTGTCTGTTGACTAGAGAAGAGAAGACATAACATAAATACTATCTTAAAAATTTGCTCTTTACTAATATATTGGTGTTTGCAGTATAAACATACATAAACATTTAGATTCACAAGGGAAGTAATATAGCTCCTTAGTATTTCATATATAAATTTACTCAGCAAATTTGTTTTATTAAAACATAACGGGATATGGTAAATGAAAAATCCAAGAAGGGAATAAACAGATTATTTATCTTTAATGCTCAGAGTAGCTTATTGAAACATACCTTTCAGTAACTGCCACTGAATATTAGCTATGAAATTCCCATCATGTTTTTAATGTTGCCCATTAGGTTTAGCCGTTTGTACAGTTAAAAGCTTTGAAATGTTTCAAATATACCTTTAAAATCATTGTTGCCTCAAATCTAACTATACATATTTGCAAAAACAGGAAAAAAAAAAAATCATTCAGCATGTCTGAGATTCAATCCAGTATTGCTTCAAATAAATTATTCTTCTTTAATTGCTCTGTATAAACAGAAATGACCTATTAATTTAAAGAAAATCTATCAGCACAGAATGCATTCTCTCTTATAAACAAGCAAGATGAACTTGACCTTGTTTGAACTTGTTTTGATGTGGCCCAGATGGTAGGCTACATGCTTGAATAGCAGTCTAAAGCTGAGGAAAAACTCATATAGCAAGATCTAGATTTATAGCCTTTTGCAAATTCCTACCTTGTATTGTCCTTTCAGCATCTGTTCTGCCCCCGCTGCGGTCAGCTTCTATCTCTGGGGTCAGAGAGTCTAGAAACATAGAAAGGTAAGACTGACACATATTTCATTTGATTCTTATAGCCCTTTTTACAACCTGTTACTCCACAGCTGAATTACAATACAATCAACCTTTGTCAGTTTTTTTAATGTTGAACAATGACTGGAGGCCAGAACAATTTTTTGTTAGACTAGGAAGATTAATGAGCAATAGATTTTTCAAGCAAAAAGCAGGGGGAGATAAAGAATAAGAAAAAAAAATTGACTTCTCAAGCTAATAATATAAAATTGTCCTAGTCTGAACATTCTCTCCAGTGAGTGTATTTGCACATACTATATTGAGTAACAAAACAATAAAGAGAGGAGCATCATTTGCATGAAGGAAGGAATAGAGATTCTCTTTTTTTCCCCCTCCCACCATGTTATAAATTTTCAATATAATGAGCTTCTTTTGGGACTTAAATTGAAAGTTAATGACATAGAAGCAAAAACTGACTTCTTACCATTTAGGACCCTGAGACTATCTGTTGAAGCTGCCTGTTTCAGTGTCTGTTCTGCTTGCTCCCGTCGTTTAGTCTCAAACTCCAGTGCTTCCTGCAATTTCCTCTTTGCCTTCTTTTCCTTCTTTAGCCTTTTTTGAATTATTGCTAGAAAAAAAGAAAATTAGTGTACTCAAATTTGGATCTGAAACACAACTACATGATTACATGGTAAGAGTCTTGAGGAATGCTACAACCACAGCAGTTCATACAAATTGATTAATTATACAATACTTCTTCCAATTACTTGAAATTTGCTAGAATCACACTAAGATGCAATAAAAGCTACTGTTCTGTACCGTGGTATTGAAAACTGTCAGTGACATGCAGCTATAGCATACTTGCATTTTTTTTTTAAAACAGAGTATCTGTGAGAGCCCAAAACAGAAAACCAGCCATATAATTTACTTATTGCATCACCTGACACAGATACACCTCTGCCTATGGAACTGGGGTATTTTTTCAGGATTTAGGCCATGCTGTTATTGCCCATAGCACACAGTATACACACAGGCATGAAGTCCTTGCCTCCCTGCCTGCCTGCCTGCAGCTTCTCTCCCACAAGAGGGAGATCCCACTGCTCAGGTGCCTGAGATGCAGGAGATGCTCAGCTCCCAGCCTGCTGAGGACCTTGTTCCTTAGGAAAAGGAAGGCTTTCTAACTCCCCTCCAAGCTGCTATTTTCTGCAAGCCACTGGAACCCTTGGTGTCTGAAAACTTCCCCACATTTATTTCTTATCCACATTTCCCTTTGTCTTTCCCTTTTCCTTTCTTGCTGTCTGTCAGCTCCTGCTCCATAATCCAAGTAACCTTGAAGAACTCATAGCGTATCCTTGATGGTCCTGGATCCCTCAGCCAAGTAAATATTACTTTGCTTTGTCAGGTGTGAGGGGAAGTATTAAGAAAGGAAGTAACATTGTATAATATAACCATTAGAAGGTCCTTCTTTAGACAAAATGTTTTCCTTTTATCTCTTCAGTTCAAATTTTACAAGGAAAAGGACTGCAAGAACAGGACAAAAATTCACCACAATTTTCTTTTCTGTATTACTTATAACCACAAAAGACTTGCATGATTCCTAACTGAAGGAACATATCATAGGTTATGGCGCTGATGGAAAATCATAAGGTGAACCAATTTTTCTACTCAATAAAAGCCAAAGTGAACCCCTAAAAAAAATCATGTGAAGTTGTAAAGCATAGCATTATCTCCCACCCCACACCCCAGTCCTTCTTACATAGCACATTCAGGGTTTACAGGGATGTGCATGTAAGAAGCTTATTTCTCCTAAGATCTTCCTAGATAACCCTCTCCTTAAGAGCCTGACCCTAACTAAAGAAAAATATCTACTAAACTACTCACTGAAGAATTCTTTACACACACTAAAAGAATCCTCCCTACCAAAGCCAGATACTACGTGACAGGAGGTTTGACTGCCAAGATCTACCTAGTGCTCTATCTCACTCCAAATTCATCTCTGGTACATGTCTAGGGCTGAATGCTGTAAAAAGTAAAAATATACTAACACCAGTTCACAATCCCCATTTCCAGCACTCTGTGATGGTGGTATCTTTCACAAAGTGCTAGTAATGAAACTGTTAAAGGGAACCATTATTGCTATTCCTTTTTAATTTATATGCTAGTAATAGCCACTATTTGGGTGATTTTGGATTTTTTGTGTTGCTAGACAGAACTGCTCAGACACAAAATGAATAAAAGCACATGCTGTGTAGTCACAATAGCTACATAATTTACATCCAAGACTTTGATAGTATAAGCTAATTAGCCTGTAAAATAGTGGGTGCTATACAAAATGAGAAAGGAACAAAATTCCAAAGAGTATATGTACAAAGGCTAAACTAAATACATTTTGAATCATTGCAGTTTTAATGTTTTCATTATAAGTACTTTGAAAGTGATTGCAATAAATGAGAAGGAAACATATGTTGCTTTCTGAATTAAAATGTCATCATGGCTGACACATTGTAGATGTGACTACAGCAGTTAGAGCCAGATTTAGCAAGCCCTTCCTGTGTAGCTGCTCACAGAAGACATATTATCCTGCTTTCACCAAATGATGAGACACATCCTACAGCTTTAGGAATCACAAATTAGAATATTTACAAAGAAGGAGAGAAACAGTGCAGTATAGTAAACAAGCAATTCTATAGAACATAGATTAGCACCCGTGAATTTAATGCTTAATGGCAAAAATATTCAGATATATCCACTAAAGGAGATTTTTCACTTGTGTTAACATGACAAGCAGGAGATAGATATTGCTTAATGCAGAAGACCTAATAGGTTTTGACCTGCATGTGACACAGTGACTCTTGTCTATATGCTGTAGCTTTTAAGTGTATTTCATTTGTATTTCGTATGGTATCTCTCTAACTTAACAGGAACCTTCTCCCATCTTGCTCACACTTCCGGTCAGATATACAGAACTTTCTTTTAGAAATTACACTTGCAATCTGGTGAACAATTACTAGTTAAAACCTCCTATGTGTTCCTCTATCTTTAATTGAAGAGTAAATTCTCACAATAATTACAATCTGGCCTTATTTTTTCTCTCCTACTTAGATCTGTTCATTTAAAATAATCCATTACTTTTCTTTCTTTTGTACAGAAACACACTAGCAGATACAGTCATCTGCATTATATTTGCTTTGCTGCATACCACCATTAAGAGTTCCAGTCCTCTTGTGTCTGATACTCTTACCAATGCAACATCATCATTAGAGGAATACAGGGAAAAAACCAGGTAATATATCATGCTGAAAATAACATTGTCAATTATGTCAGTACGCTGAACAAAATAAGGGACTAACCCATGCTCTTTCTAGACATATAACTTTGAGTAAAATTCACTGTGCTCAATTTTGCCCAATCAAAACTTATGTGTCTATTCCAGTCTATATTTTCTCTAGAGTTAAAGGGAAGAGAAGGAAGCGTTCACAGTGTAATTAAGTCCACGTACCTGTCTGTGAACAAGATAAATGAATCTTTTTCTGTATTGAACAGAAAGGGAACTTATAGGATGTACTTAACTTTCAGATGGCAAAACTCAAGTAAGGTTAGATGGGTGTCCTCCAGTGTTTTCTACTGTGCATGTGTTTGCCTAACTTTAAAAAGAACTATATATTTGAACACTTGTGAGACACAGAGGTAGAAGGATGAAAAGAATAACCAAGCTCTTTTACAAAAGTACTTCAAATGTGTAAGTACTGCAACTGTACTGAGCAAAATAGTTGTGGACAATGTGATGATTCACTGAACAGCTATGATAATTCTTAATAGTAACTGTCTTTAAAAATTTATTTCCAAAAGTTAAAAAAGGGAAAAGAAGGATGTGACAGTCTTACCCTTTAATGGACCAGGATTACAATGTGTACTTACTGCTAGTATGCTAGTTACAGGTATAATGATACTGGTTGTGAATCCAAGTGTTCTTGGGATTCCCTATTTAGCTGATTCCCAGAAAATTAAAATGGAAAAGAATAGTCATAACTCCTGACTTGCAAAAATACGTATCTGACTTTTCATGGTCTGTGTTAAACAGCAAGTGAGCCCCAAAGGTTAACAGCCCCTTGTGAAGTAATTAGACAATATTAAAGGGCAAGACATACATATACAGAAAGAGAGACCCATAAAGAGAGATGGGAACATGCTCATAATGCAAACAGTTGATGTAAATCACTGTTAATTGCCTTACCTTTACTACCAGTGAAATGATTTAAAAATCTTTAACATGTATATGCTTTACAGTGGGATGATGTTAAAGTATGAAATGCCATTCATTTATCAAGAAGAACCTTAAATGCTTCTCCTACAAACATATATTTGATCTACTGTGTATTATAAAGGGCTTATATATTGCTATTATCTTTACATTTATTGCACACAGTTTGCTTAAATATGCAATATATGACCCTAGCAAACAAAACATAGCCAAGGTCCTAAAACCTTGCAGATTCTAAAACTATATACAAATTGTCTTCGCAATAAGTAATGATGCTTTTTCATAATGCTTGCAACCTGACAAAGTTTTTAACAGCATCTATGGTATTTATAATTGTGTTGTTTATTATTGATGTAGTAAGTAATAGCCAAGAAAAAAGTTGAGAAAAAGGAGGGTGCTTATTCCAAATCTCATAAAACTCTTATGCAGAATAAGGCATGTTGTAAAACTTCCTGCATTGAAGTCAGCCTGGACATAACATGAGGTAAGAGGGAAAAGTTTTGATCAAACACAGGTGTTTCATAAAAAGTTAGGTTTCCTAAGGAAATAAATCACAAGGCGTTTATGTCCGCTTAACTAAGATACCTCTGTTCTTCTGCTCCACAGCCAACTGCTTTTCAAGTGTTTCCCTCAGTTCTCTTTCCCTGAAGAGCTCCATCTTCAGCTCTGTCTTTTCCAGTTGGACCTGCTTCTCTTGAGCTCTGGCATTGTCTATAGCAACCTTTAGTAGACCCTGTTCAAAGACAAAGTTGTAAAATGTTTGAAGAATGTTAGAACAGCTGACATAATAAGTAACTTCTATGATTTTCCCTTGATCAGTCATGTGAGATTTTACAAATTAAATAATCCAGTTACTGGGTCAAAGCCTCCCAGTTATCAAAAGGAAATTTTTCCTGGAATTCATTTTAACAGGTGGGCAAAAACCTTTAAAAAGCTGGGAGTCAGGTTTTCCCCTGACTGTTTTTTCCCCAAAAACACAAGCTCACCTTTGATTCTGCATATAACTAATGTGAAAAAGTTACAGGGGTAGGTTTATTTTTTGTAAAAGTTAAAAGAGACAAGCCTATATGACAAAAAGCTGTCCCATTGAAAAAGAGTTGGCAGTCTCACAATCACATCACCCAGAAAATGACAAATTCAATCTCTAACACAACTCAAGCCAATGGAAATTACAAAAGGGAGGCAGGCTCTTCTAAAAGCTTGCCATTTTGCTCCTTCTTGCTGTTAACTTTCATTGTATTAAAAAATTTTCAAATTTCATAATGTTTCCAAGGAAGATAGTTATTTGGATGTTAAGCACATAACACTGACAAAGCCGTAAGATATCTCTGTTTTAAAACAGAGACCTTGTACAATTGTTATCTCACAGCAGGGAACAAAACACAATCATCTCTCAATTTCTTCACCTGAGATGGTTGAAATAAACTCTTTTTTTTTGCTGTTTTTTGTTTTTGTTTTTTGTTACTGTGTCAGGAAAGAATGATTCATTTTATTCTAAACTTCTCTTGAGAATTTCAGCTTCACAGTTCACAGTTCCTTCCTTTTTGCATAGAAACAGGAAGATCCTGGCACAGCTAATAACTAGAGAGTTAGGACACTCTGGGCATGAAATAGAGGAGGGGAAACAGAGTTGAAATAAATGAACAAGGAAAGAGGAAAGATTCCATTTTGCAGAAGACTGGCCATCAGGCTTTCAAGTCTACACCTGAATCTCTCCTGAAGCTAGCATACTGGAGTAGATAATTCAGCATGGATATACATATAGGAACCTCCATGGATATGAACCTCTCTCTTCTGTATCCTAGACAAGTCTCCTGACACCTTAACTGTAGAGGTATTTTGACTCAACAGAGATTTAATTACTGATATAAAGCAAAACATCAGCTTATGGATAAAAGACTCATACTCAAGACTGTTTCAGAACAGGAGATGTAAAATCATGTCCCCTCGCTCCCAAAAAAGCTTCCTCACTGTTACAGCAGACTTCGTAAAGCGGATTCTGGGCTGCATGTTTTCTTCACTGAAATTGTCTGAAATATCTCCAAAAAAGGAACGGGAAAAAAGGCAGCATGATGATACTTAGGAAACGGAAAAAGTATTTTTCATTGGTGTTAGCCTGTACATTTATCCCACTAGTTTTCCCAGTGTAGTGTCGTTGACTGTTTTGAAATTGATGTCCTTCAAACTCCTTGTTCATCGGTGCTTTCAGAGCTTGCTATTTTCAGTACTCTCATTTTTAACCAAATTGTTGTCTCAAGTTGCCTCATTCAGAGCTTAATGCTTTGTAGCTCTGTTACATGTCAATCTATTAAAGTCCACAGGAGCTGAAAGAACTCATCATCTTTCAATGGCAAGGCCCAGATGGTCACCAAAATAATATACACTACATAAGCATAGAACCACATTTGAAAATATCTAACAATGATAACACAACAAATGTGTTACAAATATTACTGAAGTACCTGCAGCTTTTTTAAAAAGAACCAAATACTATTCTAAAATATCTAAAACACAACATTATTTTGAATGTTAAACCTGGATGACTGCTAAAGAAACCCACATAAAGCTAAATATCAAGCTCTGCAGACGCATCAAGAGTAAAACACAGCTTGAAATACTTTTAAAACCTTTCCAATCTATTTTTAAAAAAGTTAATAGCCACCTGAATTCTGTTGCCTTCCCTGTCGTATTCTCCTACATTTACAACCATCATAAACTGTTTTCTGTTCAGGATACATGTGAAATAGTGGGAGAAATTGAAGCAGGAGTTTTTTTGTCAATATCTGCTTCTGACTTACACTTAAATTCTATAATATTTTTACCTCCAATTCATCACTTACTGGAACATATGATTCATCCAAGTCACTAATAGAACACATCAAGCGGAATTACTTGAAAAGTATTTGTTGATGAAAAGTGCATTGTCAAATAAGTTTAAGCCTGCAGACACCCTCCTCCCAAATTCTTACAATCCATCTTATTTAACAATAAAATCATGCTGCTAAAGCAACTACCATCTTTACTCCATTCAAGTACATTCATGTACATGTTTCTTCTTCATCAGGAACAAACAATTAGTAACAAATGAAAGAGATCATTACATCAAGTGCCCTTTTAGATCACCCCAATTAAAACTTTCGTTTAGCTGTATTTTAATTCTAAGATACCAAATTCTAATTTTCTGCTCTGATTGCTCTTGTTGACTTATCTTTGAAAGATGTACTCTCAGTGCAAAGCCTAGAGATTATTTAGCAAGATGCCAGTGTTGGCACCACTTAATGTGTTGATTGGTTGTATTATCAGTAGCAGTTTAAAATAAATTACTATTAAACTATTATTGTCCTTGGCTGACAAAACACAATATTTTGGTGTTCTTTAAATATGAAACAATCATTATGAATAAACATGGAGAATAATGCTAGAGTGTAACACTGATGTATGTAATTTTATATTAAGAATTGCTGTAAAGTACAAAGCTGCTAAAAGCATATTACATTTTCTGTTGAATTTCTACACCGCACTTCCTCCCCCAAACTTTTTTTTTTTAATACTTGCTGGTAACGTAGCTAATGGTAATACATTACCTATTGCTGCTGGTTGTGTCTGAAAAATACTAGCTTTTTGGAGCCAAGACCCACTAGGGACTACTTATAAGCTACACAAAATTAAGTTTCATTTTTAGAAGTTAAATCAGTGCACATCAGTAGGCGTCCAATGTGAAAAAAAATCTGCACCAGAGCCAAACTGATGCATATGCAAAAGAGCTGTTACTGCCAATGACAGCTCTAATGCAAAAATACTGGAAACATTCAATATCTCTCTGTATTTGATGCAGAAGGAGGTGAGAAAAACAACTAAAAAGTACAGCATCGAAAAATCATCAGTGCCCCTTGGAACAGGAATGGCAATTTCAGAGTTGCATGAAATTCTATTAATTCTCCCAGTGGATCAGCTGTAAAAGATTATACAAAATACAGTATGTCCAACTTGCATTTGCTATGGCTAATCCTCTAACCTGATATTAAATCAATATGCTGCCAATGACAATGGGAAATGCAGTGCAACACAGGACATTAACAAAAAGAAAATATTTCCCTTTAGGGAAGGTCAGATGTTATGGAGGCTGGATAATGATAATTGTAGTGAACACGCTCAGGTTCCAGATTTGTTTTTAATACAGTATGGCTTTATCTGGAGCCAGGCTTTAAATATGGCATCCCATTCCATCCCGCTATGTCACTGCTAATAATGTTTTTTTATTTCAATATTACGTCAAAAATGAGTTTTTTCCCTCTGGTGAATTATAGATCATTCTGATTTGGTTTGTTTACTTTAATTCACTTATTTTAGTATTTTACATCAATAGATTCTTTAGAAATGCCAAAAATGAAAAGTTAAGTTGATGCATGGTTGATGTTTCTTCCCATTCTCCAATGTATCCAAAATCACCATTATGTGTAGGGCAGACTACCTACACAAATTAAGCATATATTAAACCTCATTATTTTTTAAAAATGTAAATAATGCGTTGTCTACTTTGAAAGTGGTGGAGGGAATGTGTATAGAAACTCTTTTTGATACATCTTCACTACATTCCACCTAACATAATTTTCTTAGCTACACAGTTATATATGACATCTAAATGGACTTACTAGATAGTCCAGTGATCTGTCTAGAAGATCATATCCCAGTTCCAACAATCACCCACAGAGACTGAAAAAGGAAATCTAGAAGAACAAGGCATGCACATGGCCTAGCTTTCCTAGCCAAACCTGCCAACTTCCAGAGATTTGTTGCTCAGAGCCTTCCTTTTGCAAAATTAACTATTCATGGTGAAAACACTTTCAAATAACATTGCTTCTCTTCTAGTCAGGAAATTCTATAAAATTTGTATGCTCTCGTTTTTCACCATCTAGTGAAAAGTTTGAAAAAAAAAAAAAATCAATATACACATTTCTAGTTAACTTCACGGGATAATTTTTGAATATTTGGTATTTATAACTGACTGTGGACTTAGAAACATCCGCATAAGATAAGGCAGTTTGGTTATCCCTACAGACCACCCCAGAAAGACATTTTTGTAGTATCTCAGACTAATTATCTCCATCACAAGTAAAGGCATATTGCACAAGTATAAATGACATTTTCCCATTAATATGTTATGTGAAAGATAAAATAATTCTCTTCTATTTAGCAGAAGACAAATAAAACAGTGATTTTTGCTTTATCCAGTGTTTGCAATAGTTTTATTTTGTGTATTTAGTCTTAGTTGGTAACGGTGCAGGAGCAATAAAGCCAGAAGTTTGCTTTGTTTTCATAGGGGAATTTAGTTTGTAATCATTCCTTTCATTAATATCAATGGGATAGTTGCAACTTATTTTACATATCTCTTTAAAAATATTAGCAACAAGACTATGACAATAGAATACAGTCTTGATAGAAAAATGTGGCTATCACCGTGCAATTAATTCATCCCTTAGATACTAACAGGAATTCAGCTTGGGGACAGTAAAGATTAAGCTTGTAAAAGCTTGAAAGAACATTACTATTGGCCAAGAATCCTGCACTATCAAGGAAGGTTGTGGCTGTAACATCCTTTGGCATAATTGGGCCACGACTCAAAAAAGTGAACTTATGAGAGGGGTACAGAAACATCTTTGGCCTTGTTACAAGCACCCACGCAGCAGTTTGCTGTGACCCACCTTCCATCACCCTTTATCCTCCCTGCAGCTGCACACAGACTTCCAGCACTTAATCTGGAAGAAATCAACAAATACACAGACATATCACCTAATTTAAGCTCTCTAGGGAAATTTATTTTCTCTTCCTTTTAGATGTGAAGATATTCAACTGAATATGAAAATATATCCCCAATCTCATATCTTTATTTTATATGCGTATTTGTTTAATTATACTTTGTTATAGTTTATTATTTGCATTTCAGTAGTCCCCAGCAAGAAATAAACACTGGCTGTTCTGGGTACTGTATATTGTTATTACCTCCTCTTTAAATTTACAAGTAATTAAACACTGTATTTTTATTTCAATAATTATTTATGGGGAAGTAAGAAAAACATACATATGTTATACAAAAGGAAATAAACCAAACTAGCAGCCCCTGGTGACTGAAATAGAAAAGAGGCTTGTCTAACGTTTGCCTAAAATTACAAATTAGTGATTAGCGCTCCTCTTTTTAACTTCAGTACATCTGGAAGACCCAGACTTGCTTGTGTTTAGTGGTCAGTTTTAAAGAACAACTCAGACTTCAAAAATGGAAGTCAGTAGCATTAGGTACCATGTTCAATCACCCAAGCTCTTCAGCACCTGCAAGACTTTTAGCACATTTTATTTTCAATTATCAAAAGTGCTTAGCAATTTTTCTTCACACACCCAGAACAACTCTCTCCATGGCAAGGTTTAGGATCCTCCCTACCCTGACAAAGGTCCAAATTAGAGCTCCTAGTGACCATACAGTACTATAATCTTGTTCTATTTTAAACCAGCAGAGACTCAACAACCTTTTCTGGAGGCACCCAAGGTCTGCATTAGGCAGGTACTCCAAACCCTGTACAACTGATTATATGCAAAGGGATCACAGCACCAGGTGAGCATCCTGTCCATTCACAGAGGCTGCTTGCCTATGTATTCATGTGGTCATCATATCCCTAAAATACAGGCAACCTCTATCACCACGTGTGGCAGGCTGTGCATGCCATGACTTAACAAAGATGTACAACTGCATTTCAGAAGCAGGTATGTACCCTCTCTGTGAAAGGATACATCTGTATTTTCTGTCATGCATGACCCTGGGGACAAAACAATGTTTACCAAACCCACTCATCGAGCCTTTGCCTAGGTTTCTGCTATTTTCAGTTTCAAAAGGACCTTAGAACTGGAGGATTGGGAACAAGCTGTAAGCCAGATGATCTTTTGTGGGAAGTCAGATCTGCTTCACTGTTACCACAGCTGCAACAAGAGAACAGGGAGGGGATCTTACTGCTCTACCTCCCGTTTGAATTCAGTGCAAAATTCATTTGGACAAAAAAAGAGCAAAGAGAAATTTACTCAGTGACAAAAGTCCTTCTGACTCATGTAGTAAATAAACATGTCATGGGTTTCAGGTAGCGCTTATGCATTTCTTAGCAAAGTCACATCTGATATTGCAAGCAGGGACCACAGTACAGAACTTTCTCTTTTCACAGATCCTTTACAAGATCAAACTTGGAGTCAAATCCATAAAAACTCAGTTCTGAAATTGTTGGTGTAACAGTTTATAACTCATCTGTGGGCCTTGTGTAGCCCCCTCTTATTGCAATAATTGCAAAATATGGAAACCATTTTACATGGTATTTGTTAAAGTAATGGCACTATTGTGCATAGGTTATTGCAACAGACTCTGCACCTTGAAAGAGAATACTTTTTCTGCACACATGGGTAGATCAAATTAATTTGCCTTGGTTTGGGTTGGTTTTTTTAAGTGGTTTTCTAATATTGTACTGATGCAGGTTTTTCCTTCGACTATGAAAGGAAAAAATGTCATGATGGTACATAAAAGAACTTCCAGAGTTCTGTGGAAACCATGTAATGCAACATGGGGACATGCTGAAAAAATCCAATACGACTTACATCTCACTTGTTTACCCTGATAGATGATTTGTGTTGATGTGGAACCTCAAGGTAAGGAGCAGTAAGTACAAAAGCACAATGAGAGAAGGCACAGAGACGTCTCTGTATTCTTTATGATGTTCTCTTTTATTTTATCTCATCACTCTGGTTAAGATTAGGGTTTGGCTTGTAGTTTTTTATTTAAAAGCAATGACTGAATTTCATGTTCACATTTTCTGTAAAACAAAACTGAATGCATTCTTGGCAAATTAATTCTGGTCATTTATCCTGAAGTAGAGCGGCACTCTCATATTCAATCACAAGATTAGCTAACCTGTTGATGCTGAATGCTTCGCTCATTAGGTTGCTGTCTAGAGACATTGAGTGCACACATTTGTCAAAAAAATTACTAAGAACTCTCCTGCACATGCATGCACAGCTAAGACATTACATACTTTGCTAACTGTATATCTTTCTTTAGAAAAAAGACATTCTTTACAGATTGCAACAGACCTGTTAGAAGAATGCTAAGTGTTGTATAATTACCTTGGTTTATAATTTAAGTATTTAAGAACCTAAGTCTCAGAACCACAAAAAGCAATCAAAAATACACTCTTTCAGACCAGGCAGATACAGCAATATTTAATACTCATATAGCAGTATTTTTTCATTACTCAATCTCAAAAGATCACTGATGAATGGAACGTACGCTTTTCATAAAACAGCTCTGAGTTCCCTAAACTTTAATGAAATTGCTTAAGAAAGTAAAATGTGCAGGATCTGGCGCTATTCTGTCATAGGCTTTGCTAAATATCCTTCAATTGAATTCATGTATTTACAGAAATGAGCGAGGAAAAATGCTGTGGCAAAGACATTAGAAGTTGGTAGCTGCACAGATGAGTACAATATGGCTGCATTATTTCCTGCACGACCATTTTGCTTCTGCATGCCACATACAACCATATGGTTGCAAAAGCTGCATCTGGGGAACACATGATCCTAAATTTGTGGACAAACATTCTTCATTCTAATACGAAACACTAACATCTTGGCTCCAAGCTACATACTACTGTATACCTTAGTATCTGAATCAGGCTGTACCCTTAGTATTTGAATCAAGCTGCACTGTACACACAACAGACACAGTGACTACTGAATAGGAAATCTGCAGAAAATTTGGTAATACCCTTTGAAGTCTATTCTTTGAAGACAGTACCTTAAGTGAAATGAGCTTATTTATAAAAAAAGTGGATTTTGTGAATGCTTTTATGGGACACACTTTTCAAATAGCTTCAAATATCATTTCCACCTTGGCACTCCAGCAAAATAACTATTTATTAAAAAAAATGTTTTTCTGCTTAGTAAATGAGATAAAGTTAAACAGTAAGATACATTTCATTAGCCTGTAATAAAAAGCATTTAAGACAAATGTTGTTAAACACACCAATGTAATTTTCATCGAATCCTCTGCTGTGGTTTAATAAACAATCTGTATTTTTATGTACTGTGACAGCTTCGAAATTAATTTTTTGCTGTGGTTCCTTTAAAGCCTAAATTACTAGAAAGTTTCAGTAAATTCGTTGATCCAAATCATCTTATGAACTGATTAAATCAGAATGGTTATATTGATTTAGACAAAACTGCAACTGGCTCCTCTCCATCCCTTTAAGGTGATCTACAAAAAGGCCTACCTGGATGTTAGTCAGGAGGGTCTCTATGGAGGACAATCCATCAGGGAATAGGAAAGGAGATGGAAAACCTGGAGGTAGTGGCTGCCCATGCCCAGCTAGAGAAAGTTTGTCAAGGCTGTCTCTTGCGGTTGGTGTGGAGAGCGGGGTCTCATCTGTATGTGATTGAAACAAAAATATAGAACAAGTTACGCTTGTCTGTTTTTATTAGACCTCAGTAATGGCTTCCCTAGTGGTTTCCAGAACATTTATTGCAAATTGGTTCCTGCTATCAGGAGAAAATGCTTTCTGCTGAATTTTCTTTAATGAAAAAGCTGTGGAGATACAACAAGATAACATTAATGAGTAACTTTATAAGCCTTTTAAATGCAGTCTCTAATGAGACTGAGTTTACAGTGCCATAGAATCTTTTTAAAACAAATATTATCTCTCATACACTTGTGATAATATATTCAGGCTGACTTTATGGGCACCTTCCCAATTATCTCATTTTAGTTTGTGTTCTATTTGGATTGACAATGGAATATTTTCTACTATGACATATATTTTGTATATGAAAAGTGCTTGAATACAAGGCCTCCCATACAATTAACCCTTCCAGCTCTTAATGGCTTCACTTACAGCTCTGAAGATTCTGCACCACCAAGAAAAACTACAGCTCCTCAATGCATTTTTAATCAAGAATGTACACCTGATTCCCACAATTGAAACATGCTCAGAACGATACATGAAATTAACAGCATGGTTACAATCACTGGCCTAATTTTTTTAAGCACGGACATCTTCTAACAATTAGTGCTAAACTCCTTGTGGGATCTTTGTAACAATCATATCTGATCAGTTCTGACATCACAATGTGAAAAAAACTCCCACATCTTGAAGACTTCTAAGATTAAAGTTTCACTGATAATCTGTGAACAGATTACAAAGTGGAAAAGAAAAAAATCAGAATTAATAAAAGCCTCAATGCCCTAGTTTGGTTTGGTTTGGTTTTTTGTTTTGTTTTGTTTTTTTTGTTGTTTTTGGTTTTGTTTTTTTTACTTTTTGAAATATTTTTAGACTACTTTTGATATGATACAGAAATTTAGGTCAATTTCTTGCACCAGATATTAATCTCAATTCTTCAAAAGGAAAATATCTGTACATATACATAGCTACATACATATCTACACTTTTCTTACCAGGGGCCCGGTCATTAACTGACACACATTGATGTATCTCAATACGATGCAAGGATATCAGAGTGTACCCTTGGTATTATGCAGACCTCTTCACAGCTATTTAACTACAGAATTTGTCAGACTTGCTCTTTTCCATTTGGGCTTGATGACAGTAAGTATCTATGTTTTGAGGTATTTTAGTTTCTTTTTCAATAATAGTTATATTTCTGCATTTATCCTCTCATGTACATTAGAAATTGTATTACATTAAATTTCTGATCCTAGTTGCCTAAAAAAAGTTGTTTCTCTGAATGGGTACAGCATTTTCATAAGTGGACATTGTTTAGGACCAGGAAAATTAAAATCTGCAGCAGCAAGGAGTTAGAGTGTAGTTTTTATGACCCCAGGGCCAGAAAACCAGCACTCAGAGTCCCTGTTCATCCTAAGAGTGCCCATCCACCACTACTCCAGATGGAATTAATCTCCATCAGCCATGTTCAGGTGCAGATTTCTTGCTCCATCTCCTCACCAACATGACATAACTGACATTCAAAGCAGGTTCTGAAAAATGTACTCTGTGGATGCATACCCTGTCCTTACGCCATCCCCTGGAAACATGAACATCTTTGTACTCATTCTGTAGTAAAATGCATTTGGCCCTAGATATGTTTTTTTTTCTCTTCTTTCCAACTTTTAAAATGTTATAGAAATACTCACCATTTCATGAGAAAAGACAACCTAGGTATTCCTAGGTATTGCAAACTAACACTGTTCTCAGATCATCCAGCTCAAATCCTATTTTAGTGTGAAAACTCATTACCAAATGCTTTTTCAAAATTTTGTCAGGACTGTTAGGCTTTCATTAATCAAAATAACACAAACCTTAAATAAAACCAACCTTGTTAAGACAACAGACTGATAAACATTACACAATATTATTGCATAGCTGAAAGCTCTTTTTTCCTTTGCTCCAAATGTGGCTTTCCTAAGTGATTCCTACCCAACAGGCATAAATTAATATATAGATATATACATCCATTTGTACATACATATACACAAATTACAAAACCTCTTCTCTGTTACGTCACTGAGGTATTTTTTGCTAAGGACTTTTTTATATCAGTGGTTCCAGTGAAAGCATTGGACTTGCATAGTATAGCAAGAAAGAGCCTAATCACTAGTAATACATGTTGGAGCTGACTCATATAAATCAGAAAGTAAACTTAAGTAAAAACACCAATTGCCTCTGGGTTTGTCAGAGAAATGGACCAATGACCTCCCATACTTTCTAAGACAGCTTAGGATCTTACTAGAAATTTCGGTATCAAATGTCAAACAATTTAAAAACATACTGGATAAAACTGATCCACTTAAAATTCCAGAATCCTTAAATCTCTTGAAAACTATGCTCTTCAATGCAATTGCTAGGTTACAGAAAGGTCCTAACTCAGATTTGGTCATATAATTTAAGGAAAGAGATATTTTTTTTTAATTGTATCACTACTTTAGAATTAAATATACATTAAGTTTCCTTTACTTTGTGCATGCTCAAAACATGCTGTGAAGTTTCCAGAGATTTTCCTAACAATGTGTGGCACAGTTTTGCAGTAAGTAAAGTAGCTCAAAAGAGGTTAGAATGGAATGAACTCAAAATAACATCTGAACTCTTATGTTATAATAAATAACAGAAACAAATCTACACTGAAGAGTAGGACTAGAGAGCTGAACTTACTATGAACTTATTTTAATGAAATGTCAACTCAGAAAAAATAGTCAGACTAATGTGACTTTGTTTTCTTGATGTCCCAAGTGAAATAAACCCCAAGTGTGAGTATGTTTGAAACAGAGCAAATGTACATATTATACACAGGAAGCATGAGTATTTGTGGATGTGAGATAAGCAATGATTGAAGGAATCTTGAAAATGCATTTTTAAGAAAAACCACATTGTAAACAAAGCCAACTAAAATATAACTGCCTTTCTTAGTAGCATTCTATTCCTTCGAAGTACTTTTTTCTCCATATGATGAGATATCTTAGTTTCTAAATAATCATTAGCCCAACATCTTTTAAATTGTTGCAAAGGAACTACTAATATTCCTCTTAACATACTAGCTGAGAATTCTGCAAAAATGACGAGCCCCTGCTGGAAAACAGATTTGGCATTTTCAGACTAAATGCATCAAAGGAAGCATTTGAAGACAAGTCAGGGCAAGAGGCAAAAGAGGGTCAATCTACAACTCCATTGTCAGAGTTGGGAGCACAACAGTGTAAAGAAAGGAGAAAAAAAAGAACGAACAAGGCAGAACAAAGAAGTGTCCAGACCTGCCCCTGCTTGTGCTGGGAACTAAGATGCTATAAATTAACAAATAAACAAGGATAGGACAAGCTGTTACTCAAGCCCCTACAGTATCTGAGCAGCTACGCGCCTTGACGTATGAACTAAATCAACATAATAGGCAAGTGTGCATGTGAGAAATATCTTTAAAATATTTGTAAATGCTGTATCTCTTCCATCCATTGTTCTTCCGTTTCCAAAATTCACCTGTTTTTGTTCTAACCAGATTTTATCTGCAAATAGCAGCTGGTTTGGGCCAAATACAATGAACATTTTTCACTATATTTGGTTTGTTGCCATTCTATTTTATTCTTTCACCAGATAACATGGAAACAGACATCCTGCAAGCTGTGACAGCTATTTAAACAATAATAGATGAATAGAGGTAGCCATTCTCTTGTCTTTGTTCCCAAAAGCAAGTAGGATAAGTTCAGACCAGTCACCAATCAAACCGGAGTATACTGATATCGCCAGAATTTGAAAGCAAGTGATAATAGCTGGCTCAAAAAAAATGCTATACAGATTACCACATTTCTGTAGTAATTTAATGTTTTTTTGTAATGCATTTTGATGATTTTTTGTTCTGTGTGAAATATTTTATGTGCATTTGTTCTTTTAACAGGCTCTTTCTAACCATTTGAATGATAAAAGAGAATCCTGTTTTCACTTTTTACTACCATAAATCTGCTGCATACATTTTTGTAGAAACAATATATCCCATTTGGCTTAATATGATTTTGGTTTATATTGTCAAACACCCTTTAGTAAAAGGTTTTGTATTTCACCTTCCTCTGAGTAGGATGTTTCAGTGTGAAAAGCTCTTCTATTTTAATTTATCTCTAATTGTTGATTTATATTAACACAGAAAAACAGGGAGCGCCATGTGCTGAATGGAAATGTTTACTGACTTCATGCAGAGTTAAAAAAAAAAAAAGAAAAATATCCTCATGCTCGAATTTGGCTGCTTTAGATTTGGCCATTCAAGATTCACCCTGCATGTAACCAGGGGCAATGTGAGATGACTGAGATGACTGTGAAGGACATTACAAACTTAAAAAGCAATATACTAAAACCAACTCTTACAAAAAAATGTTTTTTCTAACTTACATTTTAGTGTCTTATTTTTATGCCAAGAACAGTTCTCCAGGACATACTCAAATACTCTGAAATTAAAACATTTGCAACCGTGGCAGCTAGAACTAATGGGGAAAATATCAAATATTCAAATAGACTGACTAGCTGTTTTTTGTTTCTGTTACATTTCAAAGAGTCTGGTGCTCTCACAGTTAACAATACAACTGCAAATGCTGTCCACCAAGCTCTATTTCTTGGCTTGGTAGTTCGCCTGAGGACTTTGGGAATAGTAACTCACCAATAATGAAATATGATTAAAAGACAAAGCTTACATGGGAAGGACTATAGCTACTTGTACATTGCACACGGTGGTTTTGTATCCAGTGCAGTCAAACCTATTCTTGCAAATAGGTCATAGAACTCACACATCCGTATATCACTTCTACCATTATGGACCATTTTTCTAAGTGGCACAGCTTCAAAATGAGCAGACTTTCACTTGATGGAAAGGACAACACAAGAACAACAGTATGTAAGAATCTAGTTTTATATGTCTGCTTTGGAGGCAGGTTTAGATGCCAACATTAAGACAAATATTTACTGATGATTGTGTCTAATTTTAACTACTGAAAATAAAATACTATAATTTGATGCTTGTCCATTCTGGAAAAGAGAGTTTAATTTATTTTCAGTATTTCTTTAATCCTTTTAAAGAAAATGCCATCTCTACAGATCATTTTTCACTACTGCTCAGTGTCACTGAGCATACTGCAGCTGGAGTTGTGTCCATAATGGCAAATTAGAGCCAGATGGAGAATCACCCCTTGGACACAAGATTAGGGCCCTCTCTTTCTCCCAGGCTCAGTGACATATACCAATACCTTGCAAGCCAATTTATCTATAAATATAGAGGAAAAAACAGAACCATTGCTGTCTGGAACTGGGACGTGGGGTTCTGGAAAGAGGAATGACTTGACAAGGAGACAGAGACTAACCAAGAAATTGGGGAATACTGAGTTGAGAAAATAGGAAAGAAGGACAGCCCAGGTGGCCAAACACTTTGGAAAGGGTAACAGGACTGGGATTATGTGGTGAAGAAGGGGAGAAAAGAGTGCCCAGGAGCAAGAAATTTATACAGACTCATCAAGAAATAAACAAACCAGCCACTCCACAGTGTATTTTGTATGAGCAATTCTAGTATTACAAGAACTGTGGCTAAATGCAAATGAAACATGTAGCTGTCACTAGCAAAAATACAGAAATATGTTCTTTAAAGACGAGCTGTTTTAGTTTCATTAAGGAATTACTGCTATAACTTCACTATAAATGAATGGAAAAAGTTGGCTAAATAGATCCAAAAAGCAAAAATGTAATTAGTGGTGATGTTCCAGCTGTGAGGATTTCTTCAGGCTTTTTGGACTAGATCAAGTTGAGTTTATTCTTCATTTTACATGTCCCTGGGAGGGCCTCAGAGGCAATCAGCGCAACTTATCTAATTTTCTCTTTCAATAAAAGGATTATTTTAATAACCTTTATCTTACATTGCAGCCTATTACTGATTAAGGCTGGGTCAAGCAGTATTTGCTGATTTATTTGTTCTTAGGATTTCACAATATTTCAGAATAAATTAATATTCATATTTTAAACCAAATGTATTTTACCATAATTGAATGTTAAAATTCCAGTGATATTACCACTTTGTGTACTTTGGCATTAAAACACATTAATTCCTAAAATAAAATTATACAGTTTCTCTGTCCCTGTAATAAAAATAATCCTGTTCACTAACAAAAGTTTTCACAACTTTTACAACAAATTCTCCACAGTTATAAAGTCCATAGAATGGACATAGAATGGTCAGAAATTAAAGAAAGAAAAAAAAAAAAGTATAACCGGAGATGATTCTGCATATATATGATAACTATATTATAAATATCCTGAACATCTGACAGTGACTTTACATTAATCAACCCTTAACAAATACTTGTTGTCCTAAGGACAAACTGATGGTTAGAAAGTTACACTAAATAGTTCAATTCCATTATTTAAAAAACTATTAGCACAAATACAAAGTGCTTTATGGTATTATAACCTGAACTTTTTAATTGTAAGAACTATGCCCATTATTTCTTTTTCAAAGATTCTTACATGCTACTGGCAGGGATCGGATGCACATTATGGCCATCTGTGCTTTAGATGCTGAAAAAGTATAAATGTATATTACCAGTTCATGTCAAATGTCCCAATTAGTACTCTGCTAGCTCCACTCCATCAGCCAGGCAATACTGAGTGATAAAAAGGATGTTTCCTGGCTTTGTAGCAACTCCATGACAACTGCTTATATGCATAAATGCATGTGGAGGGCTGTATAGATGTGTCTCCCTATAGCTGCACAAGAGTCATTCTCAGCTGCTTCTAAAGTCGTGATGCAGGGTGTCAGTAACCATCCGTGTAGTAAAGAGATACCTGCTTAGGAAATCAAAACCTCACCATTTATGATATTAGCAATTTAATTTCCTTTACTGCACAGGCTGCAGAAGCTGGCTCCCTCACTTAGGTAGCCTGACTGTACCTCAGATCTAGTTTTCCTAAACATATGCAGAATCAAAGATCACGCCAAGTATTTTGAGTTTGAGCTCAAATCCTCATTAACATCAAACTTTAAATTAGGGACTGGACTTAAAAACTGCATAATTCATGTACTCTAAAACTCACGTTTTTAAAATTATGGACATAAATATGCACATCTCTACTGATAAAAGCAGTACACAAGGCAATGCATCCACAGTGTGCATACTCATTTTTGCTGCCTGTTTCTCCTTGTATTTTAACTGTCTCCGTATGGCTACTGCAAAATGCATACATACTGATTTCTGTGCTGCCTGCTCCTCAGTGTACTTTAACTGTCTTCTTATGGCTACTGTAATATGCAGAGAAAAAACATTACAGAATGTAACAAATACATTTTGCTAGATTGCACTGGATCATGTCAAGTGCCACATGGCTTGGCTTAACAGACCTACAGACAAGAAAAGTTGAATAATGTCTATTATTTGTGGATTTAAGGTTCTTTAAAAAATAAGGAACATCAATAATATTAGCATTTTTTGTCATTGTCAGCTTAAATAACAACACTTCTTTTTAGTAAGCGTAACAGCAGTAAGAAAGGAATTCCCGATAAAAGCACAGTGGGTAACTTGTAAGTCTCTGAAGTCAAAGGTTTTATGGTAATACCTAAAACTGCACTGTATTTGCAGAGTTTTTCTTGGTCTCTGTTCAGTTAATAGTTCTAATATTCATTCTCTTCAGGAAAGAAAAAATTAAGTCAACATTTTCAACAAGTCCGTATCAAGCCGTGTTGCAATTATGGGAGACCAAGCATCAGTGCCCCTGCTGCCTTGTCACATGTCCCGTGTTCTCAGTAATCTGCTGACAGCATGAATCTGATGCCTGAACAGAAAACAAGGAGACAGCGGTGTGTCTGTGCAACACTGGTCAGCTGTCATTCATTTAGCAACACATAACCTGTTCCAGCCCCTCATCCCCAGAGTGCTGGTGAGCAGATGAGGTTGACCAGGCATGCTTGGCACCTGGTGTAAAGCGGCAGCACGGAAGTCAGTAGCGCTGTGATACACAAATAAATATGTCAGAGAAGTTCAACGGAGGAGGCAAAAGAGATTTAAATATTTCACGTTCATGGTAGCTTAGAATGCAAGTCTGCCCCAGTAGAAAAATCTTCATCTCACCCGAATGCGTAGAACTGGATGTAATGATTAATGTGTTTTGTTTAATGCAATAGTTGTATGGAATGGTGTCTCGTTTCTTAATAAAGTAACAAAATATAAGATTTTAGATAAATATATAGAATGTTCACTGACAGCTCTTTTTACAGAAACCAAATACTTTTAAAACGTTTACGCTTACATTCACTTCACCTTCCTGTAAGACACTATCAGTGCTCACTATTTTAATAACTTCTTTGAGAAAAAGCGTATTATCAAGTGCCTCTAATATTCAGACTGACAATGTATTAATTAGACCACTGAACAAGATGAGCAGTCTAAAAATGCATAGCAGCACAGAAACATACTAAGAAAACCCATTCCCAAGCTTTCTCCGTGCCAAAATGCCTACCCCAGATGTATTAGTGTCTCACTAATAGAGCCAAAAATGCCAATAAAATAAAATAATTTAAAAATAACTTATTTATTTACTCATCCAAAACAATTGCATGGGGATATTTGTTAGTAGGCTCAGTAATTCTTGAATATGCAAGCCAAACCTACAAATGCATTGGAAATGCAGGGGAAGAAGCCATCCTTTGAAAAGGAATTCCCTAGGGAACTGTGCAGGTCAAACCCTCCAGTTGTTTAAGGTAGCAAGTGTTTTATCATCATTAGTTCAATGATAACTGCTCTTTGCTTAAACACCCAAATGGAAACAGACATTTTTTACAGAAATATAAGATCTAGTAACTCCAAGACCTTAACTCTGCCCATAGTAACTGTACTCTGCTACAGTAACTGTAGGTGAAAACAAGAGGATGTGAAGCATCCCATTCTGATGAAGTCTCACCAAAAAGGATACAAAATGAGTAACTGAGTGAGCTGATTTAGTGTCATGAGGCAGTATAGCACAGAGACTTTCTTAATTTTGAGGCTAAAACCCCCCACATCTGCAAAAAAGTCTATCAATTATGTTTAACTCACTCTTAAAAATTATTTTGCAATATTTTTTTAACAAATATAATAAACCTCCTTAATGTGTCTATCTATGGAATGGTTCCAGTAGTCAGATGCAAATGTTGTAGGCCATAATTGATGCACACATTTTGTACTATATGGTTATGCTATCCTAATAGAAATTTGGCTGTCTGCCTATGGGAGTTCAATATCAGTTTCATGGTTTATAGCATCAGAAGCAGTCTCTTACAATATTACAGCCACATTTCCCAACCCATTGCCTATACATTATATCCTAACATCTGATTTTCACAGAAATCCATAATAATAAACAACCCAAAATCCCTAAACCCCAAAGTGCTCAGAAACAAAATTCAGAATGAAAAGGCAAGCATTTTTTACATGTGATATGATTCCTCTTTCAATTCATTCATCAAACATCTGCAACAAACTGCCAGAATGTGTCCATTAGTGAGACTTCTATGGCATTCACTAGCTTGATGCTCACTGATAGAATAATGTAGAAGTTTTACCTCTAATGTTTTCTGCTCCATTTGAGGCATCCACTTTAAAGTCAGCTTGTTCTTCCTGCATTTATTGTTGAAAATACAGCCATGATTTGGCCTGCATATGTCTTCATGTCTTGGAATATGTAATTTATGCTAATATATCAGAATACATATTACAAAAGACAAAAAAAATATCCATTATGTATTTATACATTATGGATCGCATTCAGCACTGATTTAAGAAGATAAAAAATAGTTTAGAGCTGTCATGTAACCTGGATCAGTTTGGTTTACATTAAATACAGGAAATTAAGGTACCTTACACAGTGCACTTGCCATACCCTTGCTGGTGAACTACAATGCTTCCCACAATCCAGTTAAAAACCTTCACACAAATTAAATATTGCATGAAGCCTTTTATCCATATTATATCATAATACTAAGGAAATATGTGTTGTAACACTGCTACAGGGACAGATCTTTTTACTAATTCAGTTTCAAATCAAAATTAGTGTAAATGTTTCAATGTTTGTGAAAATAATGTAATTGAAAAGCTATTCCATTCCTTAAGCAATTATAAATGCTATGTAAGAGAAGCAAAATACAAATCCTAAGAGTTTCAAGTGCTCTCTACTACTTTATTTATGCATGTGATAACTGAACAGAAACAAGAATCCTAACAGAAACAAGAAACATAAACAGGAATCACAAGACCTTTACCATTATAGCACTGTGAAAATAGTTACTGCCTAAATAAATTGAAACAAATCACACGAGCTTTATTATCTTAACCTGATGAGCTTATTATATATTTAAGGATAATACTTTTATTCAATATCCCGATAGCAGGTTGGCATTTAGCCCAGATAGTAAAAGAGCAAGAACTGCATCAGGAAATGACCACTCTGCTTGGTTTTGTGAACTGTTGGACCCAGAAGACTGAGATGAGCAAGTCCCAGAAATGATTTTTTTTTTTTTTTCCAGTTTTTGAAAGGAGCTCAAGTGCTCCTGATGAAATCTGCCCTTCTACAGATTTTTAGTATAATTCAGTGAGTTCAAAAATGAAAATCTAAAGTCTTTATTACTTTCAGAATCACCTTCCTTTGTTTTCTCTTTCTCCCAGCTTTTCCACAACTCAGTATATTCTACTGCTTCCTACACTCTTTTCCTTACTTCTCAAACATTTTTTTCTTGGTAACACTTGTTTTTATAGTTTCTTTGTTTCAGTAGTTTATTATCCCACGATATAAAGAAATTATTCTGTTTGCTGAAATTTCAAGTCTAACTAGAGACTACAGAAAAAAATAATGCTGTTAGAGAAAAGGAGAAGATGGTGGCAGAAATCTGAAGGGTTAAATCAACTTCAATAATTTCCCTGTTTTAAAAATAAAGCAGATCTTGACTTCTTTTCTGCTTATACATCGTCACCTGTAAAACTGTGCCAACAAAATCTAAAGCATGATGAAAACAGATATGAAAGTGGAAAGTAAGACTTCTGATTTTTTTTGAAGTGTAAATAATTCAAGCCAATATAGTTATTTGCATGGGAATGTGTAGGAGGGTTCAACATTAAGTCCATTGGTTGAAATACAATGAGCATTTTACTATGGCACTTTACTATCAGTTTAGTCTATAAAAGACACCACTATTTATTACCACCCCATTTTTAATGTGGGAAATAAATGGAGATTTGTTGAATAAAAAAGCAACAGACAACTTAGACATCAAAACAGTACAGCTTCAGCTCACATGGATCTTTCCAGTTTTGTAGAGGAAAAAAAGTTGAGTCAATGATCTAATCCTATGCTTAATCTCAATTCCCCAAAAGCCTACAAGTAGAGAAGCCACTTCTAAATCCAGGACTCACCTCATGACTCTTAAATAAAGTGTTACATTTGTGTTTCAGGTTAGAACAGGAGGGGGAAAAGAAGCCAAGGGATCAGATTCAGGGAAACTTTGCTTTACGTCTATCACTATTTTCAGCTGTTCTGCCTTTGTACAACATTAAGGGTGGTATTTAACAGCAGATGTTAAATGCAAAGTAAAATAGTTGTAAATGATTAATGATCCTCTTTACTATTTCAAAATAAGCCATGATTATTTATAAAGTTTTGGACACTGCTTGAAAGCATCATATTAAACCTAAACAATTGATCCATTTTTCTATCACTTTTGTATGCAATGTATTATGTATGTTTTTACATTCTTCTGTGTATGAGAAATGTTTAGAGTTTTGAGTGCTCCACCCAGTCCATATGGTGGGTTTGCTCTGTGTGTAAGACCTACCTTTTTCCACCAGTCCATATGGCAGGCCTAAGCTATCCAGGGCCTTCTATCCTCCACAGGGGCCATATGGCAAAGAGAGCTTGGTGAACACTCGTTTACCTTGTATTAATATTTTACATGTCTCTAGAACATACACATGCATACAGACATGTACAGAGTGATCAGACTCAGTAAAAAAGGCTTTACTCCTGAAAGTACTTGAGCAGCATAAATTATACACTTACAACAATATGATGGGAGATGTGGATTCTCTTTTTGTCTGCTGTATTAAAAACCTGATAACTCAAATACTTTAACAAATTATTTGATAAAGTCATCTGATGGTTTTAAACATTTTGACAGAGTATTGTTTAATTATGCTAACAAACTGATAGGCATGATTATAAACAGCAATTCTGTATTGGTTTTTCATATTACCTTAAAAGATCTGAATCCAATCCCTTGAATTTACCTACTACCAAAGTGTGCATGCTCTAGACAGTGAAAATACCTTTTTTTAAGATTCATCTTTATGCTGCCCTAATAATAGCACATTTTGAGCAGGTTACTGCTCTCTTACTACGTTTAAACAAAGTGGCAGTAAACCAGAGCAACAATAATTCATTATAGACAGTAAACTATCCACAGTGTCTTCCTTCTACTGCCTGTGCATTTCCTATACACTAAAATCAGATGCAGGGCTGGATGTACTGGGCTGGATGATTAAGGACATGGACTTCAAATCAACTTAAAAAAAAAAAAAAAAAGATGGAAACTTTAAATTGTAATCCATATTTTCAGAGTAATTACACTAAAATTGATACATTGTTATAGCATTTACAACTCAATACAAAGCTTTGCTGTAATTCTGAAGTAATTTAGGAACCCTCAGCATTTTATTTATATAGGAAAGATGAAAGCAATTTGTAACATGTTTATGAAAGTTTTATTGCACCTATGAGCTGATTTAAGAAATGGAACAATATTCCCCAGTAGCAGAAATTTTACAAACAACTTTTACTTCTTTCAAACCCAGAACATTATGAAGTGTAAAAATTATAATATATTGGTTTTATTCATAGGATTTATAGTGCTTTTATCTGGTTTCCTCTTGTTTCAGTTCATGTAAATAACTCCTATGTTGTCACATGAATATTCAAATATCTCAAAGAAGTATCAGTGTTGAAAATAAACAGCATAAAGGATTCAAAACAAGCATGCATGTACATGCTCTCATGTTTATTTTTGCATATAGCATTTATGTTTTGTTCTGCAAAAATCAAAAAAATATGGAAGATTTGTCCACAAGGAATATATCTCCTTATTTCAAAGCAGCCAAATAAAAATAAGCATTTTAAGAAACCATGAGAGTTTTATTAAAGATTAAAAAAAGGCTAACTACTGTGCTTGTGCCTCTTCCCTCTATCTTCCTGCTTTTGATCGGAGCCAAGTAGAGGTAAATCAATGGGAAAAGGAAGCTTTTATTATTTTGACCCTGAAGTTTTTGCATCCCACTTTCATTGTAGGAAAGGTACAGTATGAATCTTTAATATTCAATTATCCCATTTGTTTCAATTGTTCAGGCTTAATATAATGTTCCTATATTGCATTTTGCATGTTCTGCTTCTGTTTCTAACTTACAATGCATAGGGGAAAACTTTTAATTCCAAATTTTGAAGGATTTGTCTATCTGCATAATTGCTTGTAAAAATCCTCACACAGAACTCACTTTCTGATTGCCAGGGTTTACAGAGTGCCTAAAAGAAAGGAAGGGTAGAATCCCTCTGCCTGGGTTATCCAGTCTGCCAAGGAAGCAGTACCCTCTAAATGAGGGCCTAAATTCTCTATACAACAGAGGGAAGGGAGGTGTCTTACCAGATAGAGCTGATAGACAGTGCCTAAATTCTAGCAGCTGGGTTCTCCCTCTTTAGGCTTTCACATGCACCTTCCTCATTCCATGCATCATGCAGAGAACTAAGAGGACCACTTGAGAACCCAGTGTTTTAACAGAGTAGATCCCTCTTTATAATTTGGAGCAGAATAAGAAGGATGATATCTAGATAAATTGATAGATGGGCAGATGAAATACTTACTTGTTTAATACAATTTAGAGATGGAGAACCTAGCGGTGCTGTTTAGGTCCTTGTGATGCTAGCATAGTCCACAGTTTTAAGCACATTCTTATAAAAGCAGAAAACATAATTTTATGCTTTTTATGCTTTGTACTTTCTCACTAACCAGTAGTTTTTTGGGAGAACACATTAAATTAATTGAACACCTCTGTTAAATTCTTTATATATATATATATATATAAAGAAAGAAAATATAAGAACAGACTTAATAAATATAACTTGGTGGGATTTTGTTAAAGTTTAAAAGTATAGATTTGTATTTGAAATCCTCTGAAGGTTACAGGGTGAAACCTTCCAACAATATCTCCAAGTCTTCAGGGACCAAATCCCATTATGTGGAGTTCAGTGAAGAGGGTAAACACTACCATAAAGAAATACAAATTGCACATATTTCCCATTTAGCCAGTGTCACAAAAGTTCACCATTTAGAATTCTAACCAGTTAGGACTTATTCTTGGAGGTCAAGTACCTTGTGAACCTTGTCATCTCACTGATGACATCATATCCCATCCATCAATTCTTTCAGAAGCACACTTGCCATCTGCTCAGCACGCTGTAATAACTTATTAGACATATTCACAGGGTAACAATCTGTACAATGACACTGTTATCTTAATGCTGGCACATAGAGAGATAGCAGCCATCGTTTCCCTGTCACAGCACAATTATTCTACCTTCCAACTTTCAAAGAGAAGTTACATGGATATTTTAACTTCTTATAAAGTCACATGGAAACAACAAATTCTCATTAGGAATACATTTTTGGCTTTGCAGTGTTTCTTGATGATGAACTGATAAATTAAGGCTACAGAGCAAAGTACAGTCCAGTTTGATATAACTGTTTTGCATCTTGAAAGTTCTGCAAGAGTGCAACATAAATAATTATAAACCACACAGCACAATCAATCACATGTATACAAATAGCACTGAAATCCAACTTATTCTTATGACTTAATAAAAGCCTGCCATAGCTTTCCCTTGACCTCAAAAAATATTTCCCGAAAAAAAGGCAATATTTATTTTGCATTACATAGAATTCATCCTCTGTTCCTTCCTTTGGCTCGTCATTTATTCCAGCTTACACTGTGATCAACATTGTACTAAAATAAAGTCAAGTACAACAGCCGCTCTCTGCCCATCAAAACTCACAGACGTCTGCCAAGCACTTGTAACAGCTGGTGTTACATTAATTAGTTTAAACTATTTATTTCATCCATCTCCAGAGCAGATTGAGCAAAAACATTAGAGATTATTCTAGCATCTGTAAGTGCCCTGCAAACATTAACCAACCAAAGTTAGAATATTAGTCATTAACTTATACTATATGTAATTTAAGATTCTGTACAGTTATTGCAAATAAAACAGACAATTCTGCACTTTAGCATAGCTCTAGTAAGTTTTCTTTGCCTTTTAAAAATATCTAAGTTCTAAACTTATGTAAGACTTTGTGCCCATAAAGTTTCTTTTAAAAAAAAATTATTACTAGAAAGCTATTATAATTCCTGGCAGCATGGACCATTAAGCAATATATGACAGGGACTGGGTGACTCAGTGGATTAGTCAGAGGTTTTATGTCCACTGTTGGAATCCAGCCCTAAATACAGTGATCAAAACAGTGTTATCAAACGGTTGTAAAAATCTCAATTAAAATCACTCCTGTAGCCTCTACTAAGTTTTTAGTGGACAACATAATAGATCTTTAACTATTGTCAGAGTTCTCACAACCACCTTTTTCCTTTTAATAGGCCGAGGACGGATGCTGGCAAAAGAACACTGATTGTAAGAGGTCCTAATGCCACATTCCCTGCTCAAATGGCTCAGAAACAGAAGCCAAAGCAAGGATGGTGGGAGTAGGCTCATAGCCACTGTCCATGGGCTTGCCTCCATCAAAAATAAAGAGCTTCCAACATTGCTCAATGAAATACTAACTAGTAGAATACTTATTTTTTAGTGCCTAGGGCTCATAAAGTAAATCAAAGTCCTTTGCAAAGGCTTAAGGGATAAGTTTTTCCTCAAAGCATTGGACTGCAAATAATTACAGAGGGAAATGGGCATAGAGGGGTGAAGTGCTTTGTCCAAAGACACATCAGGTCATTGGCAAATCCTGAAACATGACCAAAGTCTCCTGACTCTCACCCAGTTCAGAAACAATTCTTCAAGAGGATTCCCAAAACAGTATCAAAATCCAATAGCTCACTCTCAGAATAAAAACCCCCAGGTTAATCAACATACAAAGTTTATTAACATCAGTCTCTTATACAATTATGTCCCCAAGCCTGATCAGATGTATTTTCATGGAAATACATATAATAATAATTTTCAAATGTAATTACTGAAACTAGCATCAGATTTAAATAAATGTAGCTATATATACCAGTTTAGCAATCTATACCTACTCTCAAAATATTAACATTAATACTTATTAACAGATTGAGTGTCACTATCTGAACAGTTAAGTGAGAAAAGCAACCTGACATTTACATCCAGCTAAAATGTAGATCCTGATCCTGTGATACTCCTGTTCTTTAAAGATCAGAATGACCTGTTATGTCTTGCTATGGCCATGTAGGAAGGAGCATGAGTGATGAAAATTGAAGAAAAAATTATTGACAATTTTTTTTTCAAACATCTCATCTCTGGTAAACAAGATTTTTAAAATTTTTTCTTTTTTACTTTATTTGTTCTAAACCTCATTTTCTCTCTCTGCATGCATATACGTATTTATGCATTTGTTTGTATTCCTCCATGCATATATTTATCTATGTACACATGCAAGATATTCCTATTTTTTTCTGCCCACTGTACAGTGATTCCTCTTACTCCATCAGCAAAAAAAGGAGTCACACAATTAATGCCAAACTTGCTCCAGACTATGCAAGAGAAAGTGCCAAAGCTTATATAAGAATGGCCTCCTCAAACAATACTAATAGCTCTTTTTCATGCTCACTATTTATTGGCCTCGAGAGCCAGCAAGAGCCAGACCCTCTTTTCTGTTCTTAGGTTTCCAGAATTTATAATGTACTCAACTGACACATATCTGTTGGGTTATGTGGGTACTGTTATTCAATTATCTATTTTTTTTTCAATTTTTTTTTTTTTTTTTTTTTTGGATAAGGGCTGTTGAAGTCACTTGTTGAACAGCCTGTTTGTAAGACAAAAACCACAACAATCACAAAACTTCTGATCAGATGAGACAGTCATCTGTCTCAGAAAACACGCACCCCAATTATCCTACTTCTAAAAAATAACTTAAAGAACTACACTGAATCTTATCACAGAATAAGGAACATTTGGTTATTTACTTAATGTCTTACAAATGGTTCATTAAAAAAAATAACAACTGTTTTGACTGAGGTTCTGAGCTGACCACCAGGTTCTGTTTTCATTTACACCACAATTGGTGAATAAACAAAGGCAGCAGGGGCCCCCACAGGGGTCTTCTGCTCAACTCCCCCATCAAATTCAAGTAGTACATTGCATTAGAAACTCTATCTGTATGATGCATTTCTTGCATGCTCATTTTTTTAGTTAGCATCACACGTTCAATTTTTGGTTTCTAAATACAACCCCAAGGGAGTCATGTACATTCAACAGGAAAGTTCAATATTCTGCTTTACCTCTTGCTGTGATCTATTTAAATGTACAAAAGTTACCAGCCCATTTAGATTATTATATTTTTCCTTCCATTTCTTTTTTCCTTATAAAATTCTTCTTTATGAAATAGGAAAGTTAATTTTTAAACTTTGTTACAGAACCCTTTGTTCTTGCTGAAGTCACTTTGCTTGTCTCTCCTACTGTAAGGACACCAAATCCTAAAAGCTGGCAAGAATGCATATGTTTATTTCACCATTGCTCTGCAATTACTGAATGCCACTTAATTATAGCAACAGATGCTCGAGTGTAGGAACCAGAAAAATCAAACGCCTCATTTCCAGGTTATTTTTTTCCATTGCTTCTGCCAACAGCAGATGTGTGAGCCCCTTGTGCTCTGGCGTAAATACTTATCAAATCCTAACAGGTCACCTATGTCACAAACAACATTTCAGATGCAACTGTTTCACCTGATAATAGGCTCTGAAAATAAAACTGTGAGCTGTAAATACAATGTATTCGGAATGAAATGCCATAATGTGAAATTGCTTTTTCTCCAGCTACAACAGAAGTCCTTGACAGTTTTTGGCAGTGATAAATCACCCTCCCATTAATTGTCTCCTCTCTCATTGTAAGGTGAGCTGCTAAAAGGGGCAGTCAACAAAAATGACTTAAAGGACAAATTTTGGCAAAAAGACAATGAAGAAATCTGTCATTGCTAAGCTTCCAGTAAACTGTCATGAAGCAATCAAAATATATGTAGCTGAAGTGTTTATGTCTTTGTTAGAAAGGTTATAGGATGATAAGTTTATAGTTAAAACAGGAAGCTCAGAGGAACCCAAGTTGCAGGCCCCTGAGGCACAATTTCTCCCCATGTTCTTTAAAATTGCATGCAAATCCTATTAGGGCTTCAGTTTACACAGTATTTGCTGGTCTTACCGACCTTATTTTCTGACTCTTCTGCCCCCTTACCCCAGACAACAGGAAGTCCCTGTAAAGGCATGGTGCTGACTACAATAATCCATGTACCCAGTTTGAAGATCCCCCCTTTTCAGTGATTTAAGCTAAAAAAAAAAAGACACTTAGCATCTCACAGAAACTAACCCTTCCTTCTAACCCCTCCATCTCCTGGTGTTAACCAGAGCAAGGCCCTTTCACTGAGAGGCTTCCATCCACTGAGAAGCAGCCTTTGCTTCCTGTGGAACAGGTGATGCTACCAGCCCCTGCTCATGAACCCAAGACCAAGGCCTGAGAAATGAAGTCTGCTCCTTTCTCCTCAAAAATGTCACACCTCAGCTCACTTCACTCAGCCTGGTTCCATTCTACAAAATAACTCTTCCCCACTGTGGCTTTTCTATAGTTTGAACAAACCGCAATCTCTCAACCTCAAGATTCTGCTCTGCAGAAGAAAGAGTTCAAAATCTGGGAATAATGTATTTCTTTCTTTATTTATTTATTTGTGGCTTTAAGAATATGGAAGAAGGAGGGATGTATGGCTCCCAGTCTTTATTACCCTCAGGCTGCCTCCACCTCAATGGCACGCAGACAGCAGATGGTATGTTTAAGACCACAGGTTATCCTATGCGTAGGAGAGGCAGGACCCTGTGCAGGGCATGCTTGTCAGATGCACGCCTCCAGAAAGGGTAACATTTCTCCCTTCAGAAAAAACACAGAGCTGTCATTTTTTAATTAGCGTTTGTAGGATTTTTTATTATTTCATTTCTCGAAGCCGGGAACTGAAAGTATTCTGAGAGTTAAAAAAAAAAAAAAAGAGGAAATTTCTGCTTACCTGTCAGCAGATGGTTTGAAATTTACCATAAGCAAGGTTAGAAAATGATTTGTTACTAATGCGCCTGTCAAGGGCAACGTCTGGAGTTTGGTTTTATATTTATGTTTGTAAGAAAATTACAATATAAATATAAATGAGTTGCATCAGGTATTTAAACCAGACTGGACAGGGCACTAGAAAATATACGTCAGAAACATTTCCCACATCAGCAAGGAGATAAACTAGATGACCTAGTGCGTCTTCTCCACCAATGACTTTTACCTCTATATGAGAATGATTGATACCAAATACCCCTTTAAGCTACTACCCCGATTTGCTTTGATGGGTATTTGCATGCTTTCTGGGGCAGCTGACATTTTAGGGGAACAGCTACGAGGAAGTACCAAAGGGGATTCTTAATCCTGGTGGCTGAGAACTAAGGAAGATCACACAATAGCTTGTGTAGCCACAGCAGTTTTGTTCTCATGGTATGAGGATCTTTTGTCAGTTCTGCTTTTATACAAGAGCAGTCCTCTAACACTGTGAGGTGCTTAATGTAAAATCTGCTTTTTTGGCGTGGTTGTCACAAGCTACTTTCTGTCCAGCACATTTACACAGACCTTGTGTTATCCGTGATTTATCCACAGTCTGTATTCCTCAATTGTGCTTAAACATGGTTATAGTTGTAGTAAATCATGTATTGAAACACGTAACTAGAAGGAACCATATAGCTATCCCTAGCACTGGAACATTAAACAAAAATACTCCATTGAGCACCAGCATCACCAGCAAGTTTCTATCAGCCTGATCCTGCAGTCCTCATACAGGTATTTCCCTTTCTGCCCTCATTCCTTCTTTCATCTGGAACTGTTTCAACAGTCACTTAAGGACCACACTGTTGGGTCTCTATGGTCTGAGAATTATACCCAGCTCAAATTTAAAAAAAAACAACAAAAAAAGGCTCAATTTTCACTTGGGAAAAATACACCAGACTTTGCCAAGAAATCCCACAACTTGTTTTTCAAACTGAGAAAACATAGTGACAAAGTCTATATGAACATTATTTTATAAACTAAGGAAAATACAGAAACAGGTGGAAGGCATTTCAGGAAACAAGGACTGTTGTAGAAATGTGTTCCAATCGGGAGAAAATGGAGAAATCTTCAAATAATTTCCTAGGTATGCTCTAAACATGTGTGACTTAAATTTTGATAAATGTACTCTGTGTACATAAAACATCTCTTGAATGACAGAAAAGCAGAAGAAATAAAGTGATTGAAGTTTTTTGTTTTCTTTCTTTTTTTTTTTTTTTTTTTTTTTTTGGTGATGAGCCAGTTTGAGAGCTTACTGTGAGCATATGGAGATAGCATATTTGCAAGTCCATCTCTGGAGGATTGCAAAAGGCCCTTAGCTTGTGAAAAACAGCAATGTTATTTTTTTTAACGTTCCCTATATTTAGAGATTAAATCGCTCACTGCACAAACCCATTTGGAACAGGCGAGAAGGTGAAAAGGATAATCAGTACAGTCACTGGTCCGTGTTTCCTAAACGCTTTTGAAAACATTACTGTGCGCAGGCATAAAATTAGCGGCAGGACCTTAAAAAGGCTGGCATTTAGCATGACTTTTTGGAAAGTGACACCCTCATTTTTTTCTTGTAGGATATCATTAAATTTCAATCGCCCTATGGCAGTGCCTTTCCATTAATAACCAATTCACTGTGTCACTTTGGCTCTCCTTTGAAATAATGAGCCTTTGCTTCGCTTTAATAAATTTAAACATATTCTCAAGGCCAGGGAAGATAGGAAACCGCAGATGGGCTGAGAAAAACACGATTCATAAATCCTTAACTGCCTGAGATCGTTGAGAGCAAAACAAAGTAACACTCGTAAAATATTAAACAATCCCAGCTGTATGAGTGAAGCTTCATTAACAAAAATGGACTATTTACTGCCTTCAACAGAGCCTGTGGGTGGAAAGATTCAGAGAAATCTTCTTTAGAAAAACACTGTCATCCCCATTTTGATTCTTTAACCAACTGATGGCATAGTAGATACTTATTTTGCGTGGCCATATGCAGAAACATTTTAGCAGAAAATTAATTATACCCTGATTACGGCAAATTCCACAAATCACGCTTCATAATTTAAGCAGGAGTGAAAGAAAACAGAGAAATTTAACAGACATTTTATCCTTGAAGAATTTGCATGCCAATAGAAGTAAAACATGACAAACTTTACCTAAATCATAAGGGACTTCTGTAGCACTCTAAAGTAAACACAGCAATATGAATAATGGCAGAGAAATCAAGCTATGCCATTGCTCCTGCTCTTGGCAATTTATTCCACAGTTTTATACTTTTTCTTGCTTTAACCTTTATTAACATGCAACTAATTTTGTTTATATACCTATGTGGTACACACAGGAGCAGATCCTTTTTTTCCTCAGTCTTTCAATTTTACTACTTATTTGAATTCCACCAGAGTTTTGCTCAGGTAAAGAAGGCAGGCTCTGACGCAGACTTTGGTTACAAGTACACAGACTGTGAAGCTGACTTTGTGCTGCCTTCCCCTCCCAGCTCTGCCTCCAGCTCCCCCAGTTCTCTGTTCTGCCTCTGTGTAGATCCTGCTGCTCCCCTTTCCTCACCACCTCTGAGGCACCAAGGAGCTTCTTTTCAGTAGCCCAAGCTAAAACTTCTACTTCTCCCTCTGGAACAATAACCCATAATAGCCCCAAATCCCTTTTCAAGCTTTGTTGAGACTTAAAATAAAACTAATAAGGCTTATTCAACAACAGAAATTTGGAAGAACAGAAAAACAAGTATAAGGATAGCAATGTCCACAGTCAGAACCTTTTGTGCTACCCTGGAGGGTTTTTTTAAGTCCAGAATTGCATACAAGTTTAAAGAAGAATAGAGATCAGTGTCAGTTTACTAAATGCTAAGAACCTAGAAGCTCTATCTCTAAAGACAAGCTGACAATTGAGTGGACAGAATGTCAATACTTCTAAACATTTCAAGGGTAAAAATATTGCTTTTTACAATCTATGTCATATTTAATGAAAGAAAAGAATTTGGATTTTGTCTTTTGCTGGCTGTCAGCTTTTCTTTCCTTTTATCCCAGTGAAGGGCATAATTAAAGCATTTAGAACAAATACATGGTGTGTTTATTTCTCCCTAAGGAACAACAGTTTCAGCTAAATGCAAATACGAACATCATAGTTTTCTATATTCTAGTTAATAAATAGGTTTAGAAATACAAACCAACACTCGGTTTATTTATTTCAATACATTTCCCTTGTCTGTGAAAACCACTACACATAGCTGGAAGTGAAAATCTTTTCTTAACACTCAAGTGGGCATTTTGCTATGGCAGAAGCATCTCTCTTTCCTGTTCCGACTGCTGGGAATGCATTTAGCTCTCCCAACTCCCACTTACCTTCAGTGAAAACCCTGCATACGGCCCAGGAGTTATCACCTTATAATCATTACATTCTGTGCTTAGTAGACCTTCACTGTAGCTGATTTGTATAATCAGGGTTAATCTATTCTGATTGCAAATATCCGTACCATACAGTCTGAATGAATTTGCACTGATGGTCTCAGTCAGACTAGGATGCCCCTAAGACTTTCATAGGAATACACTGTAGGATTTTTGTTTGGTTTGGGGAGAGGGAGGTGATTTGGTCCAGCAGGAGTAAAGCTGCTACACACCCTTCGCCCCTGAAAATGTTAGAACTTACTTGTTCTATCAGCTACTAGAAGGAATGACATAAAAAAAACAGTGGTAAAGCATTAAAATGCTATCAGCAGTGGTAAGCCAGTAGCTCCAATGCTGAGGTTACCTGTCTGTATGAAAGCAGCAATTAGGCTTTCGACAATAACAACCTCAGACAGACTCGAAACGCAAAACTGTATTTGCCTCAAAGGTTTTAAGTGTGGGTAGGAGAAAGGTGCTGGGTTATTTAATCCAGCAGAGGCGGCATTCATTTTTTTTCTCTGCACACCAAGAAACAATAGTACTAGTTTTTGGCTTCTGCTTTCAGAAAAAAAAAAAAAAAGGAAAGAAAAAAAAAGAAAAAAAAAAAAAAAGACCTAATCCTATTAGAACATTTAGGAAAACTGTAAGATCCTCAAATTTCACAGCCACTTACAAATTAAAGAGGCAATGTAAGCCAGTCAGGAATTAATATTTCTTTTTGCTAATGAAGAGGGTAAAAGTTTCCCTTTAAGCATCTGTGAAAAAATGGCATATATGAACAGAACTTAATGCCTCATTCCCTCTGCTTTTTTCAATTTGCTGTTACTGTTGAATTATGACAGAGTCAATGCTTCCCACTTTAGTGTTACAAGCTAACATCCAGAATGGCAGGGGATGCTTCCACAGGTTTTTACTATTGGTGTGCTACCTGTGCGGGTGCCTCCTCACAGAGGACATTTCGGTCCTTGCTCTAGCCCTGTAAGAGTTCCTTAAGAGTGTCTATCAGGTTTGCTGTGGCACTTATGATGTAGATATCTGTCTACTCATTACTGGACTGAGATCACTAACTTACTTTCTCAAAATAAACCAAAGAGACAAAGGTTAATAACTTTTGGCCACCATCCGTTCGCAGTAGGTTTGGACTGACCACCTAGAAGTAAATAATAAATAAAAAAAAATAAAGTCCTCTATGCTCCATTACCAGTGCTTTGAACCATCCAGTCACATGGATTTTGATGTTTAGAGAGGGTGAAAAGAATGTACATTGGCATGAGAATACCACATTAATTCAGCAGTTAAATGGTTCTTTGAGAAGATTCACTGACAGAAAAAAAGCATAGCTGTCTTTCTAAGTCCTCATCTTCTTTGGGCCCATACCCATTTTCTGTGAAAAGTTGATTCTTCTCCTTCCTCCCCCCCCCTTTTCCTTTTTTTTTTTCTTTTTTTTTTTTTTTTTTTTTCCCAAACAGCCTTTTATCATCTAACATGTGAAACAATTGTAATGTGAGGCATGTGAGCAGAGAGCCTTTGCCACTGGGCCCTCATAAATCTTGCCAGTTCCCAGTGAACAACACCAAATATTTGCAGCTGAGGAACATTTGGTCTGGCTTAAATTAACATATCTCAGCAGTCAGAAGTCATTAAGCTTTGCCAGTGATTTGAAAGCATTTTTCCATTTCAAAAGCGACACTGGCTGTTACTTATTTTTCTGGATGAAGAAGGTGGTAAGGAACAAAAGCAATGAAATGAAAATGGGAGATACTAATGAAAAAAAAAATGATGAAAGGGCTTTGAACTGCCTTTGGTAGATTTGTTATTAAGACTCTTTTTAAATAGCAGAGCACTTATGTATAAGATCAAATAATTCAAGATGATACACATTAATTTCATTGGCAAATTATGTGATTTAAAGGCTGTAAAAATGTATACTTATTTTCTTCCTTAATCCCTTGTGAATATAAGCACTATCAATTCTAGAAGCTGATGAAAGTTTTAAATGAAAAACAATAATACATCCTTTTTCAATTAAAGGCTGCAAATAGATTAAGTAATGGAGTAAAGAAATGTGCTGTTATGCTTTGCACAGATTACATCTGATACAGGTCTGCTAGATGCTCAGGGCTGGAAAAACACCTCACATCCAAAACACCACAGTCCAAAAATCTACAATCAGAAAAAACCCAAAAGCTCAATTGTTTTTAATACAGGTAGAATGAGAGTGTAGATTTTACAAACCTGTTACTTCTGCATTATTTACATGGCACATAACTCCCTTGTTCGGCTGGTAAAAAAGTCATCATCTGAAAATCCATGAGAGCAACCCAGTGCTTGAATTGTCATAAAAAATAAGCCTTGTGGTTCACAGTGATTTAACTCTGTCAGAAAGCTGTTTCAAAAATGGTTCATTACAGACTGTGAACAATCTGTTTGCCACTTTTTAAGAAGATAAATATTGCAAACGATTTTTATAAATTGTATATACTAATTCCAATGAAGTCATGACTTCTGATTTACGTGTGAATACTTACAACTGAATACATTTATTCAAATTAATATCTCAGTGGTAATTATAATTTTTCAAACTCCAATTAGTTTTGTTGATAAACCTTTAATAACCTTGAATGTTTCATCTTCATTTTTAGTTTGAGAAGATATTGACTTACAGTTAAAAGCATTCAATTTTATGATGCATTACTAAAAGAAAACCTTCCATCTTGAGACCCTTCTGATGGTTTCAAACTTTCTACAGTCTCTACAGCTTTAGTATAAATATGTTCTGTGTAAAAAATATAATTATTCTGTTAATCAGTTTTAAAAGACATTTGTCTTCCTAAAAAGAAAACATTTATGGCTAAGTAGAGTGTGAAAAGGTTGCCAGGATAACTAGTTAATTTTCTAGCTGTGCTTTTATTTCAGGGGATTTTATAAAAAATAATAAATAAAAATAATAATAATTATTTTAAAACCTGCTAAGGAGTCTTTAAGAAAACAAATGCTTTATCAGCATTTATATGCTACTGCTTTATCAGTACCATATAAAATGAATTATAATTTCCTTAACCACAGAGAGCCAATTATGGTATACAGATCCTGAAATACATAAAAAAACCCAAGAGTATTTGGGAATATGAAAACATTAGACTATTTTTGTTTTCTTTTCCCATAATAAGACAGCAAGATGAAGTAAGCATCTCATTTATTCACTGCTTCTCTTAAGGTCATGTTGCAGTTGAAAGATAGCAAACAAAAATCTTTAACGTGTTTTCTTTCATTAACTACTTATAACATTTCCTAACTGATTTACAGAATCACAGAACAGTTGAGGTTGGAAGGTGTCTTTGGAGACCACCTAAACCAGCCCCAAATCACAACTGTGTCTCCCTGGGTTTTGGTTAGTTCTGTGGAGAGCAGTCCACCACCTCTATTCATCACTCTCACAGTAAAGAAGTCTTTTTCTATGTTTAGATGGAATTTCCTGTACTTCAATTTCTGCCTATTTAAGTTCCATTTTTCACTATGGCTTCACCAGCCCTTCCACCATCCTCCATCTTTGGACTAATTTGAAAATAAACCTCAACGTCCTGCACTTAAGAAATAAAAACAGCTCTGTGAAGTTCCCCAAGGTTACCTTCATAGAGATATTTTTCTCTCAAGTCACAAAATGTTTTCCAAAACCTACATGCTAATCTCATGGAGATAACCAAGGAAGACAATCCTCTAAAACATTCAAGAGCAGGTGTGAGGCAGATACAAGCTTATGAAAGTGCATTTCCCACTCCATCCACTTTCTGTGTAAAGCTACACGTTTGGACTGAACTAAACTCAAATAGATGCTACAGTCTGAACCTGCAGTGTGTGAATGAGCAGTGTTATCACACACACACACATTAAGGTAAAGAGGAGAATAAAAAACTAAAACTCTGAGTTGGGATTACCAGGATGGAAGCACGCAGTAGATCTAGAAATCAATTAACCATATGCATAGGTACTTTGCCAAAAATCTGTTTTCCAAGATGTGTTCTTCCAAGATCTCCAAACCTATCACCATGACTGTTGGGTGAAGCAGAGCTCTTATGTGGGAGGACCCAATAATGTATGAAGGGTCTTCCTCTATATTTAATCCTAGTTCTCAGTATGTCTTAAGAAATCTTTCCTTTGTATCTCTTTCCCCCTAGAAGAATAAACAAGAAATTAGATAAAATTAAAGGACAAGCAGGTCTACTTTGACCTTATTCTCCTCTATTCTGCAGCAAGGATACTGTAAAATCAATGAGAAAACAACCAGTCACCCTCTTCAACAGGTAATTTTTCTCCAGCAATGCAGCCCACCATCTGGTTAGATACAGGCTACAAACTGGCTGTAGTAGTCAGGGTTTCTCCTGCAAACTACTCTTTAATTGCTTAAGAAGATGAATATTTTTTTTCCTTCCCACCTCATATGGTGAGGTCAGGCTTTCAGGATGTTCACTTACTTTTCATAGTTTACTGAGCAACAATATTCTGGATGCTGTATTTTATATAAAACATATACACATTTGAGACTATGCATATAATATGACTGCATGTGTGTTAGTTAATTACATTTCTCAAACCCCAAACATGTCTAAACACTGTTGTACAACACAGATCCCCATTCAGCAAGATTTAGAGATATTTATATTTCTGGAGCTCAGATAAACACCAAGCACAGAAGATACTCCTTGAGCCCTGTAGCTATGAGAAATATTTCATGTGATTTATTATAGCATAGCAATATATGTAATGATGAAAATAAGACGGGAAGTAGAGGATATGACTTTTTTTATCCCTTTGGAGACATCATAGTCATAACTTACGGGAAGACCAGTCTGGAGTGAATTGTGTGACTCTATTATCAGCTGTGGGGTAAATAAAATCATACTCTATTTAATAGACCTGACAACAGCTATTTAATTTACATCATGAGATAATGGCTACTTCTTCTAAAATGAGCTCACTACACTGAAGTTGGGAATAGTTAATAAAAAAAATGTGGGTTTTTTTTTTAAGAGTGTATATGAAATTCATCAAATTTGTAGTTCTTGTTTTAGATTTGGTGTTGTGTTGAGGGCTTTTTGGTTTGTTTTCAGGGAATCAAACAATATTTCTGGGTGGGTTGGTTGTTTCGGGGTTTTTTTCATTCTCCTTCACCAAAAGAAAATGAAAAGAGATAGAGAGAAAATGAGTAATAGGAATGGTTAAGTTCAGACCTTGTGAAACTGGTGCTAGCTAAACAATAGACAAAACCACAAACTGAACTTTGACTTTTGCAGTATCTTTGGAATTATGCCATTTTAGACAGATGTTCATGGGCACAGATAATACTTACAGAGTTCAGACTTTTAAAATGCACTAAGATGGATGTTATTTTAAAAGGAACTAAAACAGTGCACAATAGTAATTTAGTTCAAGTAAAGATTACAGTTTAAAAATTCCCTCTGAACTAAACAAGCAAACTTAACCCACTTAAACAGTCCCCTTAATTTTCTTGGATGTCAGCTTTTTAAAACAGCTCCTCTGCCATAACAATTGTGTGTCAACAGGAAATGAGTTAGACCATCTTTAATAAGCACATAAAAAACAGCTCTGCAGATAGTTGTTTAATTGTTCACTGAAGCATAAAAATAAAATGCAAGAACTTAGATTTGGGCAAAGAGCTTGGAACTCAGGTATAAATGCATTAATTTTCATCTGTCCTGGCAACAAAGTAGCTGCCTATATTTTTCTAACTGCCATTTAATTTCTGTGGTCATTATATTTATGAAGCCATATTTATATTACTAAATGAGTTGAGTATTATGAGTAAACAAGTTTTCATTTGCTGCACTAACAAGGGACTACAGATTTGGAAAAAAAAAATTAAGTGCAGAGAAAACCATTCACAGAAATTTTTTTCTACTTGTGTTAGCTTCAACTGCAGCTAAAATTACAGAATATACCTGATGTGCAGAATAGAATATACTTGCTTGTCTATGAAACAATGTAGTCAACAGCAAAATGCATAATGCAAGTGCATAATAGAAGTAGATGCAATTAAATAGACCTGCAACTCTTGCATGAAATTCTGTTTTCATAAGTCTGCTCTCAGAAAAAATGCTGGGATCAAACCTATAGCTTCCAGTTTTGAAGTTCCACTAATAAGTCATGCTCCTAGCTCCCTAACAACTTAAGTGGCTGCATTTCTCTCAAAAGTATGGCCTATAAAAGAATTTGAAAAGAAAAAACCCACACCAGATCAGAACAACAAACATGAACACTACAGAATTATGTAAAAATACAATTACAGAAAGAGTTCCTAAAACAGTCCTTCATCACTTGAGATTTTCCCTCAGATAGCAGGTCCTTTAACCATTCCTTGTACCTTGCCAACCTGATATCCAAATATGTTATTTTATATTATTCACTCTTTTCAATATGTTTAAAGTTTAAGAAAAATTCTGGCCTAGGATTCCTTTCATTGAAAATAGAAGTAGAATAGAAAAATAGAAGTTTTGATCTGTCCAAGAAGCCATCTATGGGAAGATAGTAGATAACCCTGTATTCTACTGCACATTTTCTACTCTGTATTACAACAGTTAACATATCTTTTTCCCCTCCATTTTTTTCAGAACAGCTCTAATTTAGATACAAAAATTTTTCAAACTTAAATCAACAGCAGAAGAACCTGACTGAGTCTCTATTAAATTGTTCTCAATGTTAAGCCAAGTAGTCCACACATCTTGTATTTCTAATTAAATTTTTATGTAGCACTTGAAAATACTGTAACGTAACATTAGCAATTTAATAATGAAAATTTTCTTTTTTCACAGTGACTTCATGGCTGGTATTTATTTATGTATCTGTAACGTGCAAGTGAAAAGGCTGTATAGTGTATTTTTTATTAGTATTATGTATTTTACTAGGCCCACACACATACATACACAGTCCTACACACACACACACACAAACACACACACACACACACACACACACAAAAAGGTTGGCCAGGAAATTAGACATCTTATCTGTGAGCTTGCTAAATAAGGACCAATAACCTAGGTCTGCAGTACTCTGTGTGATAACTGCTTTTACAAAATGAAATTTTGACTTTTTCACAGCTTAGCTACAAGTAGACACTATCAGTAAAACTGCATTTCTGTGCAATATGATGGGAAGTAAAAGATTTCAACATCTGACAGGAGAAAATGAACAACTGATAAACAATCTTTGAAATGTTCTCTCACTGCAAGGCATGCTTTTGATGATGATTTACATTTTTATTATTGTTGACTTTCAGGATGGGTCCGATGGTTGGCTAAACATACAATAACTGAAAGAACAAACCACATAAAATGCAAACTAAATCAGAAGAAAAACATGACTGGCATCATCTGCTTTAAAAGCTTTTGTTCATTTTTCTCCTTCATTTAAGTGTTCAGTAAAAGTAACTGGAATTCCATTTATTGGGAAAAATAACGTAAAAAAGAAACTGTCATTGCAACTTTATGATTCCAGCACAGTAAATACTCCAATCAACCTTCCACTTTTCTCCTCCCACTCAAAACAAGAATCAAATTGTCATTTCAATGCACAATGAATGAAATAGTACTAACACTTAGTGCTTCTGCAGAGTCTTCTGTCAACAATTATGTTGTATACTAAACTGGGACTGTAGCTGTGGGGAAAAAGAATGTATAACTTCTGAAAGATAATCAGGTTGAAAAGTCAATAAATCAGAAGTCTATTTTGAAAAAGTGTGCTGCTTTCTTGACAGTGAACCCATCAGAATTTTTCTCGGTTCTGCTCTGAAGGTTAATGCAAGAAACTGAGTCAAAATTGTTTGTTAATTCAGTTAATGTATTCAGCTGAGTAAATAAATTGGAGGAAACAAATGCATAAGCAATGATTTTATTTTGCTTTGTTGTTTTGAAGATGTTCTTGAAAGATTTTAGGCTTTTTTGGACAATCAGTTTTTCATTTAAAATCATTAAGATTTTTATAATTTTAAAGCAGTAACATAACTGAAAATCATATATCTTTAGAAAAAAAAAAAGAAGTAAAAAAATATTAGGTTAAACCAATGTTAATTTGACTAAATCCTCATTCCCCCTCTAAATTCCAATTAAAATTTTACATAATTGATTCCTACCTGTTACTAGTTAGTGCCAAATTATACTGAAAATTTCATTAGGCACCCAGCTTTATCTTTTAAATTGAATCAAGTAAATTAAATAAAACTGGTTATGAATGAACACAGACTTGTCTTAGTTCTTTAAGATTTTAATTATTTAAAAAAGTGTTAAATAATAAAAAAAGAGAGAAAGAACAAACCAAACGAAAACAATAAAGTTGTAGCAGATTTCTGTAATGCTATAATCACACTGGAAAAAGTATAGTACAAAGCCCAAAAGTTGTTTTATTACTGTACCTATATACATTTAAATACTGTTCAGTGTACTGTTGTGTTTCAGGTAAGAATTGTATTCTCAATCATACCTATCTGTAAGGGTTAAATACATGGGATCAAGTTGTATATACCTGTTTACTGTGTTACATCATTTTAATCAGCACTCAGAAGCAATGACAGACGTATTTAGCTCCTAGAACCAGGACAGGAATACCCAAGTTTATCATGCAAATTACTGGGATGATGGTTTAGCATAGGCTTGAACCATAATTCCTGTTTGGGTTGTTTATGTAGACTCATAGACAGCTGCTGTTAACTTATGCAGAAAGGGAAATATGGAGAAGCAGAGACAGTAAAAAAATGCTAATCTCAGTCATACAATTGCCTTATTTTAAATCACAGTTTTCCAGTAGTATTGAGATGTAGAGCTTCTATAGGCCAGTTAGAAAATATTTATTTTTATGACTACTATTGTAAAGTAGACCATAGTTTACTAATGTTTAAAAAGAAATTCAAAGACAATTATTGTTTGAAACTTATACTGACTTTAAGTAAAAGAATTCTCTCCTTTCATTGTTTATTAAAGTAAATTATTAATATATTACCTTAAGTCTTCCAGCACAAAAGTTACAATGGTTAAAGTGTAACAGTGTCTGAAGTAACAACAGGAAAAGTTTTCCCCTGCTGTATTTCTGTTGAAAAATCAGAACATAGAGAACTGATATCTGACAGTTCTGTTTAGAAACAGGTAACTAAGTAACACAAATATTCAGTTTCTGTGCAAATTTGCCTTTACATTTCATACGCCCCACTTTGACTAACAGCTGAAACAGAAATCCTGTAAGACTGACATTTTGCACAAATCTATCCAGGATAACCTGGGAATATGATAGGCTAAGGACTTACCAAAGATGAAGTGTAAAAATAAAAATTCCACTAGTTACCATAACTTTGGGTAGCAAAGCTATTGACTGGCCTCAACAACTGTTTCTTAATGGGTAATAATTGGATACAAGAGATTATCTGTAGTAGTAATGTGCAAGTTCAATGAGGTAGTACTCCCTTCAAGCAAAATGAATGGACAAAACCTGATCAAACATTTTGTAAGAAATCCACAGTGGTTTGAAAACTTCAACTTGAAAGAAATCCAATTATTTAAATCATAACTTGCACAGAAGAAGGGAGTTTGCAGATTTGTGATGTAGGTCTTAAACATTTGCAATATTAAATGAAAGCAAGCGAAGCAGAGGCTGCAGTCCTAAAAATGACAGGATCATAGATAGCATTTTGCTGTAAATAAAATATTCTGCTAAAAAAAGCCACTGCCCAATATCCTTTCCTGAAGAAAATATTCTCGCCTTGTGTTTGCTGCTAAACAAACAAAAGGGCTGCAATTTGATTTCTGACCATGCAGCAAAGTAAGGTTTTCTTGTGTCTACGTTATTTAGTGCTTTCTAGGGCAGATGTGTTAGAGAGGGAGCTAATTGTAGCAGTCAAAACAGAGCCAAGCTGAAAGCTAACAATTAAGCAGTTTGGACAATCAAGGATCCAGTGCTTAAGCTCACTCCCTAGTTCTCTTTTATTTAGCAGAATTTATAGTCTATTACACTGAGGGTTTGCTATATAAGAAAAAGGGAGCATGCCTTGAAGATGCAGCTAAAAAGTCATTGAAGCTGTATTTTTATGTGTTGATAAAATGGAAAATGTACTGGCTTTCATTCTTCTGCAAAGCAGTGTGCTACAAACTGAACATATGTAGCTATTGTATTTGAACTGGAGAAATTGCATTAAGCCAAACACATAGCTTTTGACTCAAAAAATATTTGTATTCAAGCAGATCTTTGTTGAAGTAAGTTTAAATTTTTTTATTTTTTAATTTTTTTTCCCTAATCACAGATAAAAAAAGGGTGCCAGGTGCAGGTCCCCATATCAGGAAAAACAGAAGGCACAGACACTTAGGACACAGGGGACAAAACACTTCTGCATACTCCGGGTTCAGAATGTAGAGAGAGTAGGCTGAACTTACTGTGTAGAGCAAAATACTTTCTTAAAAATTCTTCGCACAGAAAAGAAAGTGGGAGGCTGGTTTAAACCAGAATAATTATCTAATATAAGCCTCTTTAAACAAACCTTTGCTATGCAGGTTTATTTTTTAAAATTTCTCCATTTGAACAGTATTAAATCTCAGGTCTGGATTTAAATCACTGATTGAGGGAAATCTGAGTCTTGTTTGATGAGAAAAAGAATTATGACTACACTGGCCAGCTGAATTTCTAAATTCATATATGTATCCTTAACCTTACAAAGAATTTGATTGGTTAGATTTCATAGATGCTGACTTCTATATGTATCTCCTATTATGATGATAAATAATATATATCCTTCTATCACAAGGCATAGACTGTAACATTCTTAACATCCTTCAGTGCATTCAGAACTTTTCTGTGCTCAGAGTTGCCCGATGCTACATTTTTCTGGTAGCTGTTTTCTGAATTTGAACAGATTAGAAATATGCTCAGTGAAAAAGAATGTGGGAAAAGAATTGCTCCACATTTTTTGCAAAATGACTCGCAATAAAGTGTTCTTTTTTTTTTCTTTTTCTTTTTCTCTTTTTTTCCCACAGGAAAAAAAAAAAAAAAAAAAAAAAAAGAAAAGTTATTAAAATAGTATAATGTAGCTTTGGCAAAATAAAAATCTATTTGTCCTAGATTACCAAGTGTTGAAATGTCTCAGTTACAAGTGATAAGTTTAACAATTGTTTAAGGTATTTTAGCTATATCTGCAGGGCTCTGGGTGGTGAGTATTTTCTCCTGCGTACAGCAAATACCTTGCATTGCCAATCTCCTTTTGTCTCACTGCCAAGGTCACAGCCAAGAAACAGACTGAGTTTTTCCACTTTGTTAACCTGAGGTTTTTGGAGTTTTTTAGGAAACACAGGAAATTCTATGTGCCTACTAAAAAGCAAGTCATTTGTATAACAGTGGGCAACAGTATCAAGTGTTCTGCACCTGTTTTACACTCCAGCACTGTAATTTCTGCAAAGTAAACAGTGGATCTCAGGGTCAGATTACAAATTCTAGTAGGTTGTTTGCTAGATTGCTGCTTTGTTTAACCTTTACACTTTCATTTAGAAAGGAGAAAGTATCATTGTCACACCAAGAGGGCAGTTAAAGAGTTTTAATTAACTGTGGAGGTAATTAGACCTCCCAGTTTAACAATTATCAGACAATTCTTTTCTGCTCTAAGTCCTTTAAAGTTGCACAGTTTTTTATAAGGATCAAAATTCATTTCAAAAATACTTTGCAAAAAAACGTGGACTACACAGAAAGAAAAGCTGATTCTGCTACGAAATTATCTATTTCCTTTTTCTAATTTAATAACAAGTCAAAATCTATCAGCTTCTCATCCGCCATTCCTGCCAAAGTCCGATTCTAATCCAATTGCTCCTTTTATTAATCCCCCCTCCCTTCAGTCTCCTGAGCTTCTGCTCTGTTTGGCCCATTGAGATATTCACAGGTATGAGAAAGGTGAAAAAAAGCCCCTCCTTCTCCTTCTTTCTGGTAAAGTTTGCTGTTGACAACTGCAGTTTAAACAGTGTCTGTCCATGAAATTATTTGAAATCTCTGATCCAGCTCTCTCTATCCCTGCAGAAGACAAGATGTCCAGCCATGGGAGACACTTCACCAGTTTTGATTTTCAACTTCATTTTTTGAGATGTAAATACAAGTTGAAAAGCAAGTATTAACAATCTTATCCCCGAAGTCAAGGCAGGACTCCACATTAGCTCTCCTCAACGCAAAGCATAATTACATTTACAGATATATTATGTACACATATACATGTCAGTCCTTTAAAGCAGTAAAATGGAAAGCAATACAGAACTTGGTCAACGGTTCTTCTTGAAGAAAAAAAGGGGTTGTGGGCTTCTTTGCTTACATGCATCATTACAGCTTCACCTGAATCAAATGCTCAACAGGTGGGAGTTGGGGCAACCCTCTTGTATTATTGTGCTAAAACTCCCATACAGTGTCCTTGCTGAACACCGTGCCCATTATACTACAGTGTATTTGTATGCACATAGAACTATGTTTAACTTGCTTTCCATGGAAAACTCACAAATCTTAAGAAAGTAAAATTCTCACCAGTACAGATGTGGATGCTACAGATAAAGTCATGACTCAAACAGGTCTCAAAAATAATGACAAGAGAGGTGACAGTGCCAGTGACAGACTGGAGATATGAACCAGGTCTGTACATGTAATGTGTATTTCTTTCCTCAAAAGAAAATTGGTAACATTTAATTATCACAAAATGTCTTTGGACACATAGATAAGAATCTTAAATAATATGAACATATGCTGATTTTACTTCTATTCACTTTGGAAAAAAAGATAATTCAGCTTGTCAGTGACAAGCAAATTATCATGCTTTAAAATTTAATTGGAAGTTGATAGGATAACCAAAAAAGGACAAATTTTTATTTTCTTTTTAAAAAAAAAGGTTAGAGGAAGCTAGAAAAGCAAAGAGCTGAAAGTGCTGAAATGATGTCAGGAGACAGCCAAGAAAAGAACCACATTTGGCCAGGATGATTATTTTCTATTTTGGCTGATTTACTGTGTGAAATAAAAATGAAACAGAAGACCGACATCTAACATTAGCCCAGGAGTTCTGAGGTGCCGTCATTAACCTCTTGAGCTGTATTTTCATTATATTAACCCACCCCAAAAACTACAGTGTAATTATAAGCCTTGTGAATTCTCAGTTGCTTACCATTTATTCTACATATAATAAAATGTTATTTGTATTATGCACCATATAACGTAGTGGTAAATATTTCCAATTAGCTTTAGTGTCACAGTCCTCAAAAACTGATGCATTTATGTTAATATAAAAGTGTACATGGAACATTTTATCATGCATTAGAGATTTTAATCAGGTAATCTGCATGGCATCTGGAAACCTAAGCAGAGGCAAAGTCTGCTGTAACAAAGGCACTGTAACAGTTCACCTTCAGTGAAGAACAATAATGCATTATTAAATTCACTTTCCTGCTCAGTGGTTACACTTAGCTGACCACAGCAAATTTGCTCTCTGCCTGGTCTTCACAAGTTGGCAGAAAAATAGATTCTGTCACATTTAACGGGTTCTGAAAATGACAGGATGCCTCTCTTGGTTTAACTATAAACCATAATCTTTCAGAAGTAAATATAATTACAAATGCCTTTTGTCACGTAGTTCTTTGGAAGGATATTATATGTGGGTTATTAGAGTAGTAGATCTCACTATGTACTTGAATATCATTAGAAGACAGAACTGATATTGCACAACAGCAACTTCAAAAAAGAATCCCATTTCTATTTTTCTTTCATCTTAAAAGACATCATAATTCTTAGAAAATAAAGATACAGACACCAAATACCTTGAGCATGGTCAAACCGCTATCAAGAGATATTACTCCTAAGACTAACATCAAAGAAAAACCTATGTTCTCTTTTGTCCAAAATACTGTTTTAATCTATTAGTAATTTTCTTTGTTTTACATACATTTTACTGAAGGAACTTTTAAAAAAACTGCCTTCGACTCAAGATTCTGTGATGAAGAATTATTGATTAGGAATTCAATTAGCAAAACTCAGCACAGTTATATATGACAGAATCTGATTCTTTTTGGTTTCCAAGGAGTTTTATCGTTCTGCAAGCATGATAAGAATCTGGTCCATATGATGACATTCACTTTCAGGTAGATGTCTTGAACCAGCTCTGTGTACCACTTAAGTCTCAGTGAAGTGCAATTTAGGTCCCAATTAAGATCTGTTAAAGAGTTTTAATTAGCATTGTCTAGGTAACTAGTTTAGCAATTATAAGACACGTTTTTTCCCCCACAAACTCTTCAGTTCAAGCAGTGTTATTAGAAATGTATTAGCTCTAAAGTGGGAAGTAGGTAGACTCATTGAAAGACAGGCTTGGATGATAGAATCTGTTTATGTTTTTTTATAGAATCATGTCATGGTTTGGGTTGGAAAGGACATCAAAATTAATCTGGTTCTAAATCCCTACCATGGGCAGGGATACCTCCCACTAGACCAGTTTATGCCAAGCCCCCTCCAACCTGGCCTTGAAGACTTCCAGGGAGGAGGCATCCACAACTTCTCTGGGCAGCCTCTTTGACAGTCTCACCACCCTCACAGTAAAGAACTTCCTCTCATACATAATCTAAACCTACCCTCTTTCAGCTTAAAACTGTCTCCCCTTGTCCTATCCCAACATGTCCTTGTAAAAAGTCCCTCCCCAGCTTTCCTATAGGCACCCTTCAGGTACTGGTGGGAAGATGTAAATACCTTCTCTTTTCCAGGCTGACAGCCACAACTCTTTCAGCCTGTCCTCATCTTGTATGACTTATTTAGGTACAAAAGTAAGGTTTCTTAATTCCTCAGAACTTAGATAATACAGCGACCCCACATTCAAAACTCACATCAAGCTTAACACAGGTATCTTTCACCTAAGTGAAATTACCACCTTGTTTTAAGTAGTCTGTCCAATTTAAGTTAGGTGCCTAGAATTTAAATCCTGTAAACTGCAAAAGGCTCTCAAATTTATACATTAAAGATACACTCTCTGAAAACCACAGTGTCACACTTTGGACAGGAAGACAAGTTTTCCTGGACTTTGAATAAATACTTCTGAGAGTCTTCGTAATTCTCCATCAGAGAGGTACTTACTGTCTTCTTTTAAACAGTTCAACACAAGTTCATAGTGTCATAGAATGATTTAGGTTGGGATGGACCTTTAAAGGTCACCTAGTGCAAACCCTTGGCATGGACGGGGATGTTCTTCACTGGATCAGGTTGCTCGAAGTATCCACAACTTCTCTGGGCAACCTGTTCCATTATATCATCACTCACTTCTTAACACTCACCACTTTTTTCCTTATGTATAACCTAAATCTCTTTCAGTTTAAAACTGTTGCTGTTTGTCCTGTCATTAAAATCTTTGGTAAAAAGCCTCTGTCCATACTTCTTAAAAGCTCCCTTTAAGTATTCCACAACATGATGCCCCTGGAGCCTCCTCTTCTGCAGGCTGAGCAACCCCAGTTCTCTCAGCCTTTTTTCATATGAGAGGTGTTCCATCTCTCTGACCCTTGTGGCCCTCCCCTGGACCTGCTCCAACAGGTCCATGTCTTTCCTGCACTGAGGACTCCAGAGCTGGATGCAGTATTCCCAATGGGGTCTCTCCAGAGTGGAGTATCACCTCCAGTGACCTCGTGGCCATGGTTCTATTTTTGTCACAGGTGAACAGCCATGATGGCACTGAAATTTTCCTGTTATCTACAAAAAAAAATACCTCGAAATATATAAGTTTCTCTTTCATCTGCTGATGATACTCAGTCACAACTACCTAATTCAGGAATGAATTGAGTTATTTCCCCTTGTATCTGTGAAGAAAATCCAGGTTAAACCTAGATTTAACTTTGTGCTAAACCAGTTCCCCTCATTAGTTCTTCTGCCAAGAGCAAAGCAATGAAAGAATGAGATGACTCCACTGCTTGCTTAATTGGGCACTCTCCAAAGCAAGTGGAGTCCTAAATTCAAGCCACTGCTTCAGCTACTTATCTTCATGATAATATTCAGTACATCAGGGACTGGACTTCAGTTCTATTCTTCCAAAAGAATGTTCTGATCACCAAGCTACACCTGCTGCCACATTCATTTTGGCCATCTATACAGCCATACAAAGAGGGTCAGGGATTAAGGTTGTCCACACTACTTCCTTCTACACTTCCTCCATCTTTATTTTGGAAAACTCTACCACTGTCCAAGACAGATGTGTTTGAGGGCTTATCCAAAATAATATGGATGTAAGTATCTCCATTTGGATCTTAAGTGGGACAGTTTCTATCTTCTTCTAAATGGCAGGATACCCATAGCATTTCTCCTGTGGGATCTAGAGAAAACTGGACTATCCCACATAAAGTGGAACTGTTTTATGTAAGTAGGAGTCTGCCAGGATTTGGTTAGCTCATCTTTAATGCCATGTAACCACTTCTCACTTTTAGGGCAGGTAGAAAGTGGAACCTAGTAAATTCAAACATGAAAATTACACCCTGTCCCCAAATAAAAATAAATTTCAGGGGAAAAAAACCCACCAACATCAGAATTAAATTATAACTATGGTCTCTGACAATTCTATTTCTGGATCCAGAAACAAACATAGTATCTATTAGAACACCTTACTCCATAAAGCAGAATTCTAAATTCACATAGTAATCCAAATTACTATCATGTTTTAAACATCAAAGTAAACTCCAGTTTTTACTTTCCCTCCCCCCCCCCCAAAAAAAAAAAAGTAGTAATTTCACATCTTCAGTAATACCTGTAATAACAATATTACAGGATATGGTGCATAAGGAATACTCAGTCATATCAACTATTCTTTCCTCACTTTTCTTCCCTGCAAGAAGTTGTTTATAACAGGGACTCTAGCATTCACTTACTATTTAGGATTCCCAGCTTCCTCAGAAACATCTGGGTAATCTAAATTTTTAGGTACTTATCCTTCTATACTGGTAAAAGTATAACAGTTTTAATTTTTCCTAGCAAATATCGTTTAACGGTTTGTTCTCCTTACAGCTCTTTGTAACACATCAAGAATGGTAGAACCATGTTCTAGCACATCTAATTTCCAAAAGGTGTCAACCCTTACAGATATTCCTAAGACCTTTTAGATAATCTTACCTATACAGCTAACAATGCCTTATTTTTTTTTCCATCATAAATGCTTGCAGAACACCTCAAAGGAAAATTTCTAGTGCAAGATTTTCCATTGTAAGGTGTGTAAACATTTCACATTTTCTTGAAATTACTACACATTGATCTGCAAGAGATAACCAGCAAGTAACGGTCAGTAAACAGGTTCTAAAAAGGAGAGTGTTAGCTCACACAACTGAAAGGGAAGTGAGGGGAAGCAATTTATTAAACAGGGCTAAGCTAATTCCAGGTGATCATTTGACCATGTCGTACATTTAATTATATTAACTTTATTATCTGTTTTTGAGTGATATTGATCACACAGTTTCTGAAATAGGTGCTGTCTCATCAGTTGTAGCTTCTTCTTGCTTTAAAGAAGCAATCCAACCACCTTGCTTAACTATTGATCTTCCTGGACGATGAAAGTAGAGAGGTAAACCTGCACAGAGTGAAACATTTTGCCTCATTTAGGCACCTTCCTTTCTCAATTGTCTGTACAGACTCCCAAGTGCTCCCAGAGGACAGAGCCATCTGCTTAAGTGAGGAGCTTGCCTTGTTTGCCTTCCATGTACAGGGAATCAGTCAGAAACACCAGGCACCTCTGTTCACCTGCTCTCCCTTCTGACAGTGGATGAATAGCAGAAATCTCTGCAATGTCCACATCCCCCTCTTCCACAAGAGACCAGTAGATAGAAGACTGGCTCAGTAGTGGGACAGCTTGACTCTAAGTGGAGACTGAATCTGTGTTCTAGAAAACCATCCTCCTGATTAAGTTACTGTATGCACGTTTCCTCTCTCCAGAAATTCACACATTGAGAATTTAAAAATGCAAAAAGTGTGGTATAGAGTCTTCACAAACATGAACGTATATGTATTGTATCCATCTTACAGGCTTTTTCATTTTCTGATTCAACATCCACCTGGTTTATCCCATGGATGCAAATCAGC